>NW_019520463.1:2362-3632 GCF_002814215.2 Seriola lalandi dorsalis
AAGATAACAGAGTGAGAGAGAGAGGTCCAGACTGAAAGACGCTGTGGTGTGTTCTGGGATTGTAAATATCTGGAGGATGTGATAAAAGACTTGTGGGAAGTGAGCAGTGACATGTTGGTTTAAAGGGGCACTCCACCGACTCCACGCACAAACATCAGGTGGGCGGGATCTCGTTTCAAGTCACAAAGCTTTACGTCACAGTTCACAGGTGTGTCTCAGACATCCAGCCATCGGCTACGTCGCTCTCCTACTTAAAATAAGCTTTTTGTGCATCTTGCAATGACTCAGTGTTTCACACCAGTCACGCAGCTCTGACTGAATTACATTCAGCGTAGATATAAAGATCGAGTTCAGGATTTTAAGAATTGATATGAGTCCGACCTGCACGTGTCGGCAGCTGATGACGACGTAGTGATGTCATCAGGTGTCGTCTCAGCTCGGGCTCGGAGGCGACACATTTACAAAGCCTGTGTTATAAACTGGGAGAATGGAGTTTTGAAAGATGTGGAGGGGAATGCATTTTAAAGAGTTGCTAATGGAAAGATGCATTATGGGAAGTGGCGAATCTAGTAAAAGAAAATGGCAGCCACTGATAAAAAATGTATGAAATCTAAACATTTTTTATTCCAAATGTTCATGTTAGTTCAAAATCTAAATATAAAGAACATGACAAACCTAAATAAAAACTGTCAGTTTATTTAAATCTAATTTTCTTTAGATTAGAAAAAAAAAAGAAGAAGTAAATATGTGCATTTTAGTGAAAATAGTTGGCAACACTTCTTTAGAGACGTCTCTGCAAATCATCAAGAAAATGACACGGGGCCCATTTAGGGAGGTTTCCTACTGAGATGTCATTGCAAATGGTCATTGCTGTGGAGTTCAGTTTGTCAGCCGTCGGAGGGGCCCCGTAACTGTCTGGGGCCCCGGACAGTCGCCTCCCTTGTGGGAGATGTAGGACCCAGGATTTATGTAGCTTTATATAAAAGGATCAAAATTACAGATATCGTCACCTTTGCTGATTCAGTTTTAATCATTCCTTTTTTTAAATCTGTCTCTTTTGAGTTTCTCAGATTTATTGAAGTGAAACACTAAATCGCTGGAGTACCCCTTTAATCAGACTCACCCACTGTCTCTCTCTCTCTCTCTCTCTCTCTCTACAGTCCTGTCTGTGTTGCTGGTGTTATTCTGGCTCTTTCTCTAACAGTATGCTGCCGCTCCATCATGGGACGAGTCTGCAGTACAAACACACTGACCACTGAGAGAGAGAGAG
>NW_019520464.1:0-691 GCF_002814215.2 Seriola lalandi dorsalis
TGTGTGTGTGTGTGTGTGTGTGTGTGTGTGTGTGTGTGTGTGTGTGTGTGTGTGTGTGTGTGTGTGTCCCACACCACTTGCACCCTTGGATGTGAACACAGTGCGCCGCCTGAGGCCAGAGGAACGGTGTCACTGATGTGGATTACAGCAGTCGCTGCTCGGAGACACTGAGGCTTCGTCTTAAAGCAGAACAACAGTTTCCACGTCCAGGACGTCCGACCTGAGTCTGAGGTTTACAAACAGGAGATCAGAGAACAGACGTCTTCCACCACATGTTCTGTTACTGTTGTTTTCCCGACTGAAAATAAAGCTGCCTGTTTCTGAGCATCACTGTCCTCTGCTCACATTATTTTACCTGCCTCCAGTACAGATCAGCTGGTGTGTAATCTCATGTTATGTATCTAAATGAACTCTGTGGGATTCACATATGTCGTGTTGACATTGTCGTGTCGTTATTCGTCTTTGGCTCTTCAGAAACTCCTCTAATGAAAACCTGACTTTTGAACACAGTGACTTTAGGACCCGACCACACAACAAGTGTCACGGCTCTTTGTTGTTTAGTTTTAAATAGTTTTTAAATGTATTATTTTGTTGTTTGTTCACAGACGTCGTGAATCAATGTTTTTCTCTGTGGTGAAATAAAGAATCAACACTGAACATGGAGGTTGGTAGGTGAGACAGTGATCAGGGA
>NW_019520464.1:1739-4239 GCF_002814215.2 Seriola lalandi dorsalis
CACACACACACACACACACACACACACACACACACACACACACACACACACATTAAATTCCACGTGTTTCTAACATGAACAAACACAACAGACCTGACTTACACCTGTCTCACCTGTATGTTCTCTGTCTCACCTGTGTGTTACCTGTCTCACTCACCTGTAGGGCATGAGGCTCTGCTCCATGGTGATGTCACACTCCTTCAGGTAGATCTCGAGCCGTCGTCTCTCCATCAGTCTCCTTGCCGCCTCCAGGATCTGCGATGCCAACGCTGAGTCTTCTTTCTCTTTCGTTTCTTTCTTCCCCTCACCTTTGTCCGCCTTCCCAGAATTCCCTCTGCTCACCTTTGGCTTCTTGGTGAACCCGTACAGCTCCTCCACCGAGAATTTCCCACCTTTTCCTCCTGCAGCTGCCGCCGGACCAACGGCAGCTCCCGCCGCTGATGCCCGGCCCGCAAACATGGCTGATGGTGAACACAGAGCGACAGAGGAAACACAGGTAAATACAGGTACAGACAGGCAACACATGTAACACAGGTACACACAGGTAACACAGGTACACAGTGGTAACACAGGTAGACACAGGTACAGACAGGTAGACACAGGTAACACAGGTAGACACAGGTACAGACAGGTAGACACAGGTAACACAGGTAGACACAGGTAACAGGTAAACACAAGTAAACACAGGTAACACAGGTACACACAGGTAACAGATAAACACAGGTACACTCATGTAACAGGTAAACACAGGTACACACAGGCACACACAGGTAACACAGGTACACACAGGTAACACAGGTACACACAGGTAATGCAGGTACACACAGGTAACACAGGTACACACAGGTAACAGATAAACACAGGTACACACAGGTAACACAGGTACACAAAGGTAAACACAGATAACACAGGTAACACAGGTACAAACAGGTAACACAGGTAACACAGGTACACACAGGTAACACAGGTACACACAGGTAACAGATAAACACAGGTACAGACAGGTACACACAGGTAACACAGGTACACACAGGTAACACAGGTACACACAGGTAACACAGGTACACACAGGTACACACAGGTACACACAGGTACACACAGGTACACACAGGTAACACAGGTACACACAGGTAACACAGGTACACACAGGTACACACAGGTACACACAGGTACACACAGGTAACACAGGCACACACAGGTACACACAGGTACACACAGGTAACACAGGTACACACAGGTAACACAGGTACACACAGGTACACACAGGTAACACAGGTACACACAGGTATACTGATTGTTAAAAGCAGTGTAATCTCAGACTGAAGCTCCATGTTGAATATATCTTATATTCATGCTGTAGAATTTAACAACAGTGTCACTGTTTGTTGACAATCAGCTGACGAACGACCTGTCAGGTGAGAGACCAGGTGTCTTTGATGAGGATGAACTGATTAGATATGGGTGGTCAAAGGTCAAAGGTCACAGTGACCTCCAAAAACACTTTTTACACATATTTGAAGAGGATGTGACCTGGGAGCAGTCTGAGTGGAGGAGTTTAACTTCAGCAGTGACTCTGTGCTGCCTTCACTTTCTATCACACACTGTAACTGTATTTACAGTCTTACAGTAACTCAGAGGACTCACAGTTTCCAATCAGATATATAATAATAATATAATAATAATATATGTCATTATTATTATATTACAGTGTTACTAACAGAGACAGAATATCACAGACATTTCTTAAATTAAACAACAACCATCCTTCACTTCCACCACAATGTTAATATTAGACACAGAAACAGTCTTACCTGTGGACAGGTGTGTCTGATGTCTGTCTCCTGTCGTCTGTCTCCAGCTCTCTGTCCACCTTCATCCGTTTGTCTCTCTGCTGCAGCTCATTTTAATCCTGTTGCTGTAATCCCACCAATCAGAGCTCACATATCATGTCTGTCTGTCTGTCTGTCTGTCTGTCTGTCTGTCTGTCTGTCTGTTACTGTGATGACCAGGATTAAAGACCTGCAGTCCTAAAACACAGACTCTGTGTACAGATGTCAGATTTGGCCTCATGTCCGTAATCCAGATGTTTCCAAGTCTAATCTCACTCTCTCTCTCTCACACACACACACACACACACACACACACACACACACACACACACACACACACACACACACAGTGAAGGTTTGTGCCAACAAAACAAACTAAAAGAGAGAGAGAGAGAGAGAGAGAGCGGTAGAACGAGGTAGAACACAGCAGTGAAACAGGAACCCTCATGGCTCAGACCCTGAACGCAGCAGCTGCTTCAGTTCCAGAGTCTGAACCTGACGTCGACCTTTAAACTGAGGATCAGTGTCTTTAATCAGTTCAGGCTTCGTCCCTGATCACGTTCTGATCAGTTATCAGTTTTATATTGATTCACAATCGACCGGTTTCACTGTTTTAATTCATGTTTCTGGTCGGAGTTCCAGCTGAAAGATGGCGTCAGACCGCCAGTATC
>NW_019520464.1:6739-12609 GCF_002814215.2 Seriola lalandi dorsalis
AGACAGATAGACACAGACAGATACAAAGAGACACAGACAGATACAAAGAGACACAGACAGATACAGAGAGACACAGACAGAGACACAGAGACAGACAGATAGAGAGACACACAGACAGGGAGAGAGACAGATAGAGAGACACAGACAGATACAAAGAGACACAGACAGAGACACAGAGACAGACAGATAGAGAGAGACACAGACAGAGACACAGAGACAGACAGATACAGAGAGACACAGACAGAGACAGACAGATAGAGAGAGACACAGACAGATACAGAGAGACACAGACAGAGAGAGACAGAGAGAGACACAGACAGATACACAGACAGAGAGAGACAGACAGAGACACAGACAGATGGAGAGACACACAGACAGATACAGAGAGACACAGACAGAGACACAGACAGAGAAACAGACAGAGAGAGAGACAGACAGATACAGAGAGACACAGACAGAGAGAGAGACAGACAGAGACACAGACAGAGAGAGACACAGACAGAGAAACAGACAGAGAGAGACACAGACAGATACAAAGAGACACAGACAGATAGAGAGAGACACATACAGAGAGAGAGACAGAGACAGATAGAGAGACACACAGACAGAGACAGAGACACAGACAGGTTAAAGGTTTTCAGTTCATTATATTATATTATTGGTTTATTATCTTGACTAAAGGTCTGATCCACTCACCTCCTCCTTGGAGATTCCCGCCTGCTTCTTGCGGTTCCACTCGTTGTAATACAGACAGTTTCCATTCCGGTCAAATATGTACAAGTTATGGACGGTCATCTGAAATCACAGTCATTCTCATCCTTTTACTGACAGAATAACATGAAATTCTTCAAACAATCAATAAATGAATAACTATTAATAACCTCAGGCTGTTTCACATTAGTGCCGAATCAAACATTAGTTCCCCCAGAGTCTAAAACGCTTTGATTTATTTCCTATCAAATGTACGTTCTTATTAATAAAGTGCTAATTGTCGGGATTAAAATCAGACATTTCTCAGACGGAGTTTGGATCTCCGGTCGGTTCAGACGACACGGCACGGTCAGAAAACCGGCTGAAACTCTATTAAAAGAGCTTTTACACGAAACCTTTCTCACATACAAGTATAAAGACTGTCGTAAAGCAAGAATTCGTAATAGAAATCTTTGAAATAAGCCGTTAAACGTGAAGTTTATCAGACTTTTAATAATCAGCAGCAGTGTTTACCTTCACTTCCTGTTACTAGCAGGACCCCGCTGCAGAGGTGTCCGACTACATGCCAGAAGAAAACTGTTTTATGCAGTTTTATAAAATTAGATTTGAGATTTTTAAACATAAACTCGTATCATGAAATCTGAACAGTAATTATACAATTTAATGGGACGTGTTTGTCAGTGACTTTGTGAACTCGCTAACTGTTTAAATCTCCCGGCTCGCCCGTTCAGATCACCACAGTAAGAGACAAGATGGCGGCAACAGCGACAATGATGCCGTACTTTGGGCAGAGAATTTCTTCTAAAAACGACCTGGTGCCAGACTGGACCACCCAGGAAGTCAGCACCGGGGTGAGTACACAGGCTGGGGAACCGGAGCCGACCGACCCGGGCTGGGGTCTGTCCCAGAGGAGAGTTTTTAAACAGCAAACAGCGGCTGAATGAGACAGCAGTTCTGCAGCAGCTAACGGCGACTAGCGCTAACTCCGGTTCACTATTAAAGTTCGGACTGAAAGGAGACAGAGCCGAGCCGAGCCGAACCGGACTGAGCTGAACAGTTTCGGGGGAGAGCCTGAAACTGAAGCCGTAATATAAAAGAGATGGACTTCAATCTCAGTGATAACGCAAGATGAGCTAATTGTTGCTAATGCTCATAGCTCCATTCTCGGACGCTGTTATGCCGTTTGTTTTAGAAATAATGACCTGTCCGATAATGGACGTATGTTTAAAATAAGCCAGTTGTGCCACGAGTTAACTGTCATGTACATCAGGGTGAATTCGGGCTTCATCTGTGTTAAATGTACAGATTAAAAGTGGCGCTGAACTTGGTTGAAGTACCTGAGCCTAAAATAAATGTAGCTCAGTGAAAACTAAAATATTCCCTCTGTAATGTGCTGAAGCAGAAGTTTAAGTATCACAACGTGTAGAAGTACCTCACATTAATACTGGAGTTAATGTACTGAGCTACTTCTCTAATATGGATAAAATACACAGAAATAAACAAGCAGGATCATTTACACAGTTTAAAAGTCTTACTCACGTCAGGTTGATCTCAATAGATAATGATGTTAAAGTGAGTTTATAATGTGTCAGTTTGTGTGTTATCATATTACCTGATAATATAACTGTCTGTCTGTCTACCTGTCTGTCTGTCAGACCACCATCATGGCGGTGGAGTATGATGGAGGAGTGGTGATCGGTGCAGACTCTCGCACCACCACGGGGTAAGAAAAACAAAGTGTCTGTATGATTGATGATTATTGTGTGTGTGTGGTAAACACTCAGTGAAACCTGTCTGTCTCTCTCTCTGTCTGTCTCCCTTTCTCTGTCTGTCTGTCAGAGCTTACATCGCCAACAGAGTCACAGACAAACTGACTCCGATCCACGACCGGATCTTCTGCTGCAGGTCAGTTTATTGTTAAACTCTTGTTTGATGGATTATATAAAGACGCATCATCGTCACCGTGATCAGCTCGTAGAACCAGAAATGTAGAACAGGTCAGGCTTAGAACCTAGAACCTTTCTACAGAACATGGTTAATACTTTACAGCAGACATTTAGGAACTCAGCGATACTCTAATGGGAACTTCTGAAGAACCCAGGAACTCCACAAGGAACCCCAGAACCTTTTCTAGCAGGGGTACTTTACTAGGAACTTGTTGGAATCCAGAACTCCTTCACAGGAGCTTTGTAAGATTTAACTGGGAACCTCTTAAGAACCCAAGAACATTTGTAAAGAACACCTTTAAGACTAGCTCAAGAACCTATTTTAGAAAGCCCAGAACTCTAATGTGAACTTTGAACATTGCAGGTCAGAACCTCTCAACAGTTCGAACATATTCTGGGTTTTCTACGAAGGTTCTAGGGTTCTGAGGAACCCCAGAACCTTTTAAAGAAACATTAAAGACATTACTGAGAACGTCTTGTTGTAGGAAGTCCAGAAATCCAAAGTATGAAACCAGAACTTTTTGTAGAACCAAGGAACCTTTTAGGAACCTGAGAGTTATTATTATTAGTACTAGTAGTAGTAAGAACCCTTTAGAACCCAGAGTGTTCTGTGTTGAACGCTGTGACTGTTGTAGGTCTGGATCAGCTGCTGACACTCAGGCCATCGCTGACGTCGTCGCCTACCAGCTGGGCTTCCACAGGTAACACACACACACGGCTGGGTTTGATTGACAGCCTTTGTGTCCTGTCAGATGTGGTTAATGTGTGCGTGTGGTCCCGCCCCCCAGCATCGAGCTGGACGAGCCCCCGCTGGTGGAGACGGCTGCCAATCTGTTCAAAGCGAGCTGCTACCGCTACAGAGAGGAGCTGACTGCTGGGATCCTGGTGGCAGGCTGGGACCGCAGGAAGGGGGGGCAGGTAGTACACACACACACACACACACAGACACACACACACACACACACACACACACACACACACACACACACACACACACACACACACACACACACACACACACACACACACACAAATAAGAGAGTTACATTCACAAACCATGAGCAAAATGCAATGAGTAATGCTGACAATGAGCAAACACCACTCTCTCCCCCTCAAAGACAGAAATGACATTTTCTAATTTAGCCTGAAAATGAAAAAGCAGTTTTCTTGTGATGGACCGATCGATTCATTGATTAATCACTAACTTTTCCTCCCAGACGTCTCCTGCTCACCTGTCTCTGTGTCACCTGTCTGTGTCTCAGGTGTACTGCGTTCCTATTGGTGGGATGCTGGTGAGGCAGCCGGTGTCGGTGGGTGGCAGCGGCAGCACCTACATCTACGGCTTCATGGACTCCAACTACAAACCTGGACTGGGCAAAGACCAGTGTCTGGAGCTCACTGCTACAGGTACACGCCGCTGCTGCAAGGCATGCTGGGAGCTGGAGCCCACCGCAGGACTACAGACTCCCATCTGCAAGTGTTTACGTGCAGAAACTGGAGTAAATGACCTGTCTGTGTCTCACCTGTCTGTGTCTCAGCTCTGTCTCTGGCGATGGAGAGGGACGGCTCTAGCGGGGGCGTGGTCAGACTGGCGACCATCTCAGAGGAGGGAGTGGAGCGAAGAGTCATACTGGGAAACCAGCTGCCGAAATTCTCCACACACTGAAAACACACACACACACAGCTGTGTTAACTTGTCCATTTTGTTGTCAATAAAGGTTTGAAGGTTTGACTCCGTCTGTTGTTGTTGTCACAGAAACATGAAGTCGTCTGATTGGCTGGTTTTGTTTCTGATCAGCCTGAGACACATTGATTATTGATCAGATCCGGTGGCCTCATTGATCTCATGTCGATAACAAACAAGTTGTCGTGGAGACGTTGAGACGTGGACGGTGGAGCAACATGGACGTCTCTCAGCTGTAAACATGGCGCCTGCCCCTCGTCTCTGCTGCAGCTCAACAGGAGCTGCTCCTTCCTGTTTTAACCTTTATTGTCCCGGGGTCGCCGTGCCGACAGCCCGGAGGGGAGGGGTCTGTTTCCTGTCTCTGGCACTGCACATCCTGAGAGGAGGTTTAAATAAAGTTCCACACGATGAAGAAGAGAGTCGGTCCGACTTTAATTACGCTGATCCACAATAAATATAAATGATATAAAACATCAGCTCTGAGGTTCAGACACTAAAGATCGTGTGTGTGTGTGTGTGTGTGTGTGTGTGTGTGTGTGTGTGTGTGTGTGTGTGTGTCCAGCAGGTGGAGACAGATCCAGATCTGACCCACAAACACTGACTGAAGGTTCAGTGACTCATCTCGTTATTTTCATGTTTCCTCCTCATTGTTTCGTCCACATGTCCCTGCTGACCAGAGACAGGCGCCTGTCTGTCTGCCTGTCTCACTCTCCATCATCCTCAGAAGAAGACAGAGGTGAAAAGGTCATAAGTTGTGGAAACTCCTGATGGGTTCCAGGGTCCTTGAACAGACTTGAAAGGTGCTTGAGGAGGTTGTGGAGCTTCAGACTGGTTTGAATCAACAAGAGAAGAAGAAAGTGAAGCCTGAACAAGGAGGGATGTTTACACAGAGGTGTCGACTGAGTGGAGGAGGAGAGGTCACACAGGGACGATCGACACTCAGGTGTTACTGGAGAGAGAGAGGAGATGGACTTGTCCTGCTTTGTCTTTGAATCTTTATTGACAACAGACGAACGAACAGATTCGTTCATCAGTTAATAAATGAACAGACGTGAAAACAGACTCGTCCCCTCTCCTCTTTGTTTCTGTCTTTTCTTTCCTTCCTGTTTCAGCTCTGCTTGGAGGCGGGTCTATCACCTGTCAGTCAAACTTCTCTTCCTGTCGTTCTCTCTTCAGAGTTTGACAGACAGATGACAGTTTCCCACAATCCATCTCTCCTCTGTTCCCTCCATTTTACTGACCTCATATTTATTTATTTCTCCTTCTGTCCTCCTCTTTCCTTCCCAGATTTTTCTCCTCTCTCTTTCCCTCCTTTATTTTTCTCCTTCCATCGTTCTCCTTTTTTTCTGTCTCTCGTTTTACTTCCTCCTTCCTCACCCCCTTTCCTCCCTCCTCCTAACTTCCTTATTCCTCTATCTCTTTCTCCCTCTTTGTCTCCTGTCTTTTCCTCAGTCTTACCTCCTCCCCCCTTCCTGTACTCCTGTAGTGTATTGTTCTCCCGGCTCGTTGACACCTCAGAGAAAAGACAG
>NW_019520464.1:13013-13679 GCF_002814215.2 Seriola lalandi dorsalis
GAAGCAACGATAGACGATTTAATTACGGTTTAGTTTGATTTATAATATAATAATATGATATGAAATAAAATGAAACGATATAATAAATTATAATATAATATAAATAATAAGTATTTCCATTTTTTCATTGTACTGTTTTCTTTCAGACAGACAGGCAGAGAGCGACAGACAGGCTCCTTCAGTCTGTCAATCAGCACCAGAGCCCGCCCCCTCCGATGACTGACAGATTGGTCAGCCAATCACAGACCCTGTAAGAGGAGCCTGGGGGCGTGGTCTCAGCGGAGACAGAAAACTTGTGTCCGGCTGCTTTTGTCCGAACTTTCCGCCGCTCTTCGGTTCTGGTTGTTTTCACTGGGAGAACAGAAACTAACTGGGAACACTGGGACACACACGGAGCTCTGACTGGTCACCAGCTACCCGCTCTTTGTGTGTGTGTGTGTGTGTGTATTCACCCTGTGCGTGTGTGTGTGTGTGTGTGTTAAAGTCCCCTCACCCCTCCAGTCGCTCCACCGACCCCTCTCCGCTCGCCAGGCGGCCTCTCAGAACTCCTGTCCCGGTGTCGGAGGCAGCCGCGCCCCGCCGCTCTCTCCTGGAGGAACAGAACAGAGGGAGAGGAGGAGGAATGGAGGGATGAAGGAGGGTCAGAGAGAGGAGGGAAGTTACAGG
>NW_019520465.1:0-1404 GCF_002814215.2 Seriola lalandi dorsalis
CTCCTCCTCCTCCTCCTCTTCCTCCTCCTCTCTGCTGGACTTCAGGTTTTGAGGAGAATCTGTTTTGATGAAAACGTTAAAACATTTTTTATTATCATTATTATTTTCATATCTGGTTTGACATTTTAATTCATTCAGATGATTTAGACTCAGTGTTCAGTTTATTAGGAACAGCCACCTCAACCTGAGTGACAATGTTCAGACTGTGTGTTATACTGGACACGCTGAGGTGAAGACCAGTCTGCAGACCTGGTCTGGATTTACCTGGTCTGGATTTACCTGTCCCCTTTGTTTCAGGTCTAATAAATAAAACACTAAATCCATGAAGCTGAAGCCACTGTGAGGCATTCAATTTTGTTTGGTTTTCACACACTTGAGTATTTGGTAATTACAATAAAGACATGAACACAGCACGAGGAGTTTGTCAGTATAACATCGTGTCAGCGCCTCCTGCAGGCAGCACAGTCCACTACAGTCTCCCAGAGCAGGAACATCACTGAGTCTCCTCCTCTCCTGGGACAAACCATCCAATCAGTGATGAGCAGACAGAACTCACCTGGTCTCCTCCTCTTCATCTTCATCTTCATCCTCATCCTCCTCCTCCTCTGTACAGAGGGAGGAGGTGCTGTCCACACCTGACTGGAAGCCCCGCCCCCACCCCTCCGCCTCTTCCTCCTCCTGATTGGACAGACTGTGTCAGTAATGATTCACAAAGTTCACATGTCATTACTTCCTGTTCTCATAACGTCAATGATGATGTCAATCTACCTGTGGTGCCAGGGAGGGCTCGGAGAAGAAACAGGTCTGGGCGTCAGGGTCCAAGGTCAAGTTCCTGACATCAAACACCCTCTGAGAGCTGCTGGACTACAGACACAGTCAGTCAGTCACACTGATGTCATGTTCTTCTTCTGCTGCAGACTCTGGTCTTCATACCTGGCCCTGTGTCTGCTCCTCCTGGTGCTCCTGCTCTGGCTCCTGATGTGGATCCTGGTTCTTCCAGCGAAGAAACTCTCTGAAGGAGAACGGGTTCAGCTCCTGATCCTCCACCTCCTCATCTGGAGAATAAGAACAGAGAGGAGTCAGAGCAGACTGTTCTGCTTCACCTGGATGCTTCTCTCCAGGTCTTCAGGTTCTCCCAGTGGACCAGCACTGGACTGGACTGTGTCAGGTCTGTTAGCTACAGATCTGTTAGCTGTAGGTCTGTTAGCTGTAGGTCTGTTAGCTGTAGGTCTGTTAGCTACAGGTCTGTTAGCTGTAGGTCTGTTAGCTACAGGTCTGTTAGCTGTAGGTCTGTTAGCTGCTGGTCTGTTACCTACAGGTCTGTTAGCTAAAGGTCTGTTAGCTGTAGGTCTGTTAGCTACAGGTCTGTTAGCTGTAGGTCTGTTAGCTACAGGTCTGTTAGCT
>NW_019520465.1:2160-3079 GCF_002814215.2 Seriola lalandi dorsalis
ACAGGTCTGTTAGCTGTAGGTCTGTTACCTACAGGTCTGTTAGCTACAGGTCTGTTAGCTGTAGGTCTGTTAGCTACAGGTCTGTTAGCTGTAGGTCTGTTAGCTACAGGTCTGTTAGCTGCAGGTCTGTTAGCTACAGGTCTGTTAGCTACAGGTCTGTTAGCTGCAGGTCTGTTAGCTGTAGGTCTGTTAGCTGTAGATCTGTTAGCTGCATGTCTGTTAGCTACAGGTCTGTTAGCTACAGGTCTGTTAGCTGCAGGTCTTTTAGCTGCAGGTCTTTTAGCTGCAGGTCTGTTAGCTGTAGGTCTGTTAGCTACAGGTCTGTTAGCTGCAGGTCTGTTAGCTGCAGGTCTGTTAGCTGCAGGTCTGTTAGCTGCAGGTGTGTTTGCTGCAGGTCTGTCAGGTCTGTTAGCTGCATGTCTGTTATCTACAGGTCGGTTATCTACAGGTCTGTGAGCTGTAGGTCTGTGAGCTGCAAGTCATCCTCTTACTATTAACTAGTAACTAAAACTCAGTAACTAGTAACTCTAATAGGAGGAGCTGAGCGCGGAGCAGACAACCGTATAAAGACACCTGTGACCAGGTGAAGTCAGCTCATCATAGGAAGTAAAACAAACATCTGAATTTCTGTCTCATGTTCTCTTCATCACATCTAACATCAACACTGAGACATGTAACAGACAGATGACCTTTGACCTCTATGAGCCATCAGCTGGACTCTGATGACGCCGTACAGATGTTGTGTTGTTGACCTGTCCTCGTGTTGTCCAGGTGTCTGACTGTGGGTAGATCTCTGTCAGTCTGGACTCACACCAGTGTCATGCCTGATCAGAAAACTTTTCCACTAACAGCAAACTGTGACGTCACCTCAGGATCAGGAAGTGGTTCCAGCTGGATTGTGATGTTTTATATCCAGATA
>NW_019520465.1:3633-4435 GCF_002814215.2 Seriola lalandi dorsalis
TCGGCACGAGTCGTCCAGGCGGAAATGTGAAGTAGTTCGGCACGTGTGGATCCGGATGTTAAACCTGGTCGTTCTGTTCTGGTTTATATTTACCTGTGATGGGGTTGTACATCCGGCTGTGATTGACAGGTGGTGGGCAGGGTTATCGAACCAGCACGGTGTTGGACTGGTTCTGGTACTGGATTAGTTCCTGCAGCTCCGACACGGTCAGTTCGGAGGGAAAGACTCTAAAACCACAACGAACTCCGATTGAAATCCTCTATTTTAACGTAGCCTCGTTCGCCTGCAGTGACTGACTTGTCGGACGCGGGAAAAGTGAAGTTTGGATTGATGACATCCCTCTGAAAAAGTTATTTCATTAGGAGTCTGTGCCGATTGGAAGAGCCGTGTGTGACCTCTGATCAAAGATCCGCTGAGGGTTTCTCTCTTGGTGTAATGAGTAGAGAGAGGAAAGTATTTAAACGGTACAGTTGTTAAAGGAAGTTCGGAGTGGAGCAGTGAGTCTTCACTCGTTTTCATTGTTGCTATTTTTTAGAAAGATATGTTTATTCTTCAATTATAGATATTTTAAATGCGGTTCAGCACTGAGCTCTTTACTGAGGGGGTGTGTAGAGGGGGAGGGGTCACAGATGACCAGTGTGACCAGTATGATCTAAGGGGTTCTAATGTTTCCAATCTGCAGAACTAGAGAATGTCTGAAGAAGTTCCACTTGAGGGGGACCAGTCGCTGTCCACCCAGTCGCCATCCCAGGCCCAGTCCACCCAGTCGCCATCCCAGGCCCAGTCCACCCAGTCGCCATCC
>NW_019520465.1:5113-6215 GCF_002814215.2 Seriola lalandi dorsalis
TACTGCTACATGTTACTGCTATATGCTACCTGCTACTTATACATGCTACATGCTACTGTTTCTGTTTTCTGACTGATTATATGTGACATTAGAGCCAGTACAATCTGACAGTAACCTGTCTCTCTGCCCGTCTGTCTCTCTGCCTGTCTGTCTGTCAGGAGGACAGTGAGGTCTTTGTGGAGGACTACAGTAATAACGGGACGTTTGTTGACGGGATACTGATCGGTAAAGACAGGAAGCTTCCTCTGGTCAACAACGCCGTCCTCTCTCTGGCTGAGCAGCGGAACAAAGGTCAGAAACTGAGCTCAGTGTCAGGGCGGGGTCAATGTCCAGAGGGGCGGGGTCAAAGACCAGAGGGGCGGAGTCAAAGACCAGAGGGGCGGAGTCAAATACCAGAGGGGCACGGGTTGTTCTGATTCCATCTTCTCACATTAGAATATTTGCTTCACCTCATTCTGTCTCTCTCTCTCCACCTGTCTGTCTCTCCACGTGTCTGTCTTTAGTCTTTGTCTTCATTGACCTGATGTCTGATGATCAGTCCAGTCTACCTAAAGAGCTTCAGGAGAAATATCTGCTGACTCGACGCATCGGCACGTGAGTCTGACTTGCTTCACACCGCTATGATGTCACTTCCTGTGCCCTGCATCTCAGTTTATGGTGTGTGCGTGTGTGTTTCAGAGGAGTCTGTGGTGAAGTCAAACTGGCCTTTGAGAGATCGACCTGTAAGAAATTTGCAGTGAAAATAATAAACAAGAACAACTTCAAGTCTGAAGGGGTGAGTCATCTGCTCTCTGATTGGCTGATCCATCCTCCCTTCTTCCTTCTTTTGTTTCCTTGTTTCCTTCCTCTGACTGAACTACAAACATGGCGTGTGAACATGCAGTTTCTCAGACAGACAGGCTAATGTTTCTCTGGACCAATGACAGACAGGCACTGATCATGTGATCTGCGTGTTTTTGTCCAATCACAGACGGCGACACGAAACGCAAAGACAGAGGTCGAGATTCTCCAGAGGATTGACCACGTGAGTCTGACACCAACGAAGAAGAGACAGGAACGTCATATGCACTGTTCCTTTATGATCTAATACCTGCTGTATCAA
>NW_019520465.1:7125-18849 GCF_002814215.2 Seriola lalandi dorsalis
CCTGCAGCCTTGTCTCATAAAGACAGAGGACTTCTATCACACGGAGGACAGTTACTACATCGTGTTGGAGCTGTGAGTCGATGTTTGTCTTCATGTTTGCAACCTGTCAGAACTTGATTTAAAGGGCCAGTGTGGTGATTTTCTGTCCTCACTCTCAGGATGGAGGGAGGGGAACTGTTCCACAAAGTCAAGTCTCAGCAGCAGCTTCGCGAGTCTGTTGCCAAACTTTACTTTTACCAGATGCTCAGAGCGGTCCAGGTGAGCTGCTGTTTCTATGGTAACAGGTAAATATCCGTTTTGCAGCAGCGGAAACATCAGAGAAGCTGGCAGAGGTCAACAGGGTGGGGGCTCACCATCGGCGCCCTGTAGGCAGATCGCTGTGTCTTTATTGTCCCCCGGTCAGCAGAATGTAAAGATCAGGATTTAATGCAGATGTCTGATGCAGCAGAGGATTGTGGGTCGGTTTGTTGTTGGATAACTGAAAACAGAAAACAAATGTTCCACAGGATGTGTTTCATTCGTGTGTGTGTGTGTGTGTGTGTGTGTGTGTGTGTGTGTGTGTGTGTGTGTGTGTTTTCAGTACCTCCACAGTAACGGGATCATCCACAGGGACCTGAAACCAGAGAATGTCCTGCTGTCCTCACAGGACGACGTCTGTCTCATCAAGGTGCACACAACTGGAAATTCAGCAGGATCCTAGCTGCTGAGTTAATGTTTTTACAGTTATTGATGTGTGTGTGTGTGTGTGTGTGTGTGTGTGTGTCAGGTGACAGACTTTAACCAGTCCAGGATCCTGGAGGAGGCCGTGTTGATGAGGACTCTCTGTGGGACCCCGTCCTACCTGGCTCCTGAGGTCTTCACCCACGCCTCCACCACAGGGTATGGCCTCGCTGTGGACGCCTGGAGCCTCGGAGTCCTGCTCTTCGTCTGGTAGGCTCACCCTCACACCTGTCTCACCCTCACACCTGTCTCACCTTCAGACCTGTCTCACCCTCATCTTTTTCATCAAGTGTTAACCTGTTCCTCTCTCTACCTGTCTCTCTCTCTCTACCTGTCTCTCTCTCAGTCTGGGTGGTTATCCTCCGTTTCATGAGAGTTTTGGTCGTCAGTCCATCACAGATCAGATCGTAAGAGGGGAATTTACTATGGTTCAGTCCAAATGGAAACACGTCTCTGATCAAGGTACTTTAACAGGTATTCTACAGGTACTTATTTTGTCATCAGCCTGTTTACTGTGTGTGTGTGTGTGTGTGTGTGTGTGTGTGTTTGTGTGTGTGTGTTACAGCGAAGGATGTGGTGAGGAAGCTGTTGGTGGTTGATCCCAGTAAGAGGATGACTATAGAAGAAGCTCTGCGGCACCCCTGGTTACAGGTAACTAACTCCACCTGCAGTAACTTTCACAGTAAAAGTACTTTAATGAAGGACACTATCAAGGTGCATTATTGGAAATGTAAGATCCGGTGTTTTTGGATTACGTGTCAGGACATTTCTATTTCTGATTGTTTGTAGGATCGAATGATGACGGAGACAGCTCACAGGCTGATGTACCCCCCTGGACACCCCAGTGCCGCTATGGTAACACCCCCCCCACACACACACACACACACACACACACAGTTAGTAAAACTGATCCTGCCCCTAACCCCTCCCCCTGCAGGAGGCGGAGTCAGCCTCAGGTTCCTCCAGCAGGAAACGAGGACGAGATGGAGAAGAGGAGGAGGAGGAGGAACATCCAGCCAAACGGAGCCAAGCCACACCCCCTGTTCCACTGTAGTTGACCAATCAGATTGAGCTGTTCCTACCTATACTACTGAAACACTCCACTGTAAATAATTTGTAATGTTTTCTAATAAAGTCTTTTATATTTTTCAGTCTCTGTCTGTTTTCATGTTTAAAGCAAAGTCACAGTTTCAGTGTGAGCATCAGTCTGACAGGTACAACTGATGAAAGCCACAAGACACTGCTGAAAACAGTAAGTGGACCTTGAGTGAAGGATCTCCTGCCTCTGTTCCAGGATGAAGAATCAATGACAAAAACATTGAGTCTGAGTTTTATATTTTCTCGTTACAGATCATGTCATTAAAACTGACTTTGATGCCTCAGTATGTTGTTGCGTTCTATTTACATATATATTTACAGTGTAGTGTATGAAGTCAGTTTTAGTGTCGTCATGACGACAGTGATGAACAGCTGTCAGGAGTAAAAACAAAGGATTGCAATGTCAAAATAAACTTTATTTCTCTTCTTCATTTTTCCTGTTACAGTGATTTAATCTGATTATTATTGAATTCATTTGATCTGATTCTGATCTTAAACTGCAGCTGTGAAATCTTTAGTTTCACTGGATTTTCCTGCAACATCAAAATATTGTTGCAACACCAGAAACTAACCTAACCCACTGACCTGTGTTGTGTTCAAGTGCTGTAGGAAAGTTGGGATATCTAGCTTTTGAACCTTTTCATGTGGAAATTCAGACTCATTCATCACTTATCAGATTATTGATCATCAGACATTAAAGTTAAAGAGCTTCAGCTCCTTGCACCTTCTCTTCTTGCTTACTGGTCTTCAGGTGTTAAACAGTCGGTCGGTCAGCTGGAGGGTAACTGGTTATTGAGATAAAAGATCAGCCTCAGACCAAATATCCTACATGTGATGTTCCTGCTGAGCTCAGCTCTGATCAGAAAAACAACCAATCAGATCAATTAAAGTAAAACAATCAATCAATCAGATCAATAGAAGTAAGGCTCAAGGCTCCTCTTTCAGTCTCTAGGCCATGCCCTCTGTGTGACATCACTCCTTCGGACCGTTGCTGTGATGACGTCACAGCTTGGCTTGGCGGCGGTCTCTGATGGCATACAGGATGGCGTGAGCTTGGTCGAAGGCGTCGCCAACGGCCGATTGGACTCTGCTCCTCCAGCTCTGCAGCTGAGGACGATCCAGCAGGATGTCCCTGCCACTGCCCACCGGCTGCAGACACACCCACAGGTTAGCAAGAGTAAGTCATGGAGCAGGGCTTAGTCTACAGTCAGCTGATCACCATCTAAACCAATCATAACCTCTGACCTGCATGAGCTCGCAGACAGCGAGCAGGTCGGCCACAGTGATGTCATCGCCGCAGAGGAAAGGCTGTCTGCGCAGGAACATGGACTCCAGTTTCCCCAGAGTGTCGTCGAGCTGAGAGAGTGCACGAACCAAACGCACCTCCTCCACCGGAGTACCAGACTGAGCCGGGAGGAGCACCTGAGACGGGCCATGACAGACACGGGTGTGTTTGTGATCAGGGCCGTCGGATCACTTCAACACTAGTCAATCAGACTATTGATAATGTGTGTGTGTACCTCCAGTATAAAGACTTTAGCAGCGTGTGGTCGTGTGTTACTGTGATGCCAGGCTGTGTATTCGTCCACTCGGGCTCGTCTCTCCGGTTGCCGTGGATACCAGTGCTCTGGGACGTAGTACTTGGTGGCCAGGTACTTCAAAATGGCATCGCTGACACACACACACACACACACACACACACACACACACACACTTACTTTTATTTTTGTGAGGACATTCATTGACATGATGCCCCCCCCAACCCAGACCTGGCTTTGATGTCGAACTCTGCTCTGTGTGCGTGCCTGTACCTCTCAGTGAGGACGAAGCCGTCGTCCACCATGACAGGAACCTTCTGCATGGGGTTCAGCCTGGTGAAGTCTGGAGTCCTGTTCTCTCCTGTACAGTAGAAGAAGACCAAACTCCATTCAGAAATCCCGTGATTTAAGGCTCGCGCCGCAGTGTTCACCTCAGACCCACTACAGTGTTCAGAGGTGGTGACTGCTCCTGAACCACTACCTGTTCATTGACCTCAGCTCCAGCTCTGACCTCTATAACTTTCCCCGCTGAAAGCCCGCAGTGTGTTATGCTGCCTGGATAAATCTACAATGCAAAAATTACATTTCTATTCTCGTTTAAAACGTTATTAACATGCCGAATACACTAGAAGCCGCTGTTAACTTGTGTTATATCTTCAGCTATGTTCTATCAGTCTTACTGATCCACATTTCACACGTTCGCGTTGAATTGTCATTTATTTAAATAGAGTTTTGTTGAACCGCGACGAGCGCTACGATCCGGGTCAAAGTTCACGGGGCGGAGGTCACGAGTAAGAAAGTACGGAGCGGAAAAAGTGAGACTTCAAAGAGCTGACCGCCTGCTAACTGAGCACAGTGCTGGCCGGTCAGTCATTGGGTCAGTTAACTAGTTACCCGCTCGGTTAGTAGCTGGTTAGCTGCTCACCTTTCCTCAGAGCCACGGTGTGGACTCTATGCGGGATTTTGGCGCAGTTCAGTAGGATGTGCACCGCCCGGCAGGGCTGGGACAGGAGGTCCAGATACACCTCCACCAGCCGGCCCGTTGCCATGGAGACTGAGCTGGTCTTTAGCGGTTAAAACGGTAAATAATTGGAGGATATCACCAACAGCTGTTGTTCCTCTGACAGTCTGTGCGCCCCCCGCAGGTCGCTCCGCGCACTGCAGCTGTTCCTGGTCCAGATAAATAGAACCAGGGCAATTAGTTCAATATAAAAACAAATACAATAATACAATACATAATGCAGTACATACAATATTACTGGAGTGAACTATAATCAAACAGAAATACATGAATAAACTAATACAAATAAAACAATATTTGTGTGCGTTCTTATAGCTGTGCTTTTCTGGGATCGGTCTAAATCTACTAATGTCTTAAATCTATTATTATATGAAGTCATCCTCCTGTTTCTTATTGATTAATTGAATTATTTTATCCCATTTTTACTGAACCTCATTGTCACCCCACCACCAATCTGTATTTTATAATTTGATCTAGTCCTGTAAAGCACTTTGTGACTGTGTTTTGAAAGGTGCTATATAAATAAAGTTTATTATTATTACTGTATACATATATAAAATGTGATATAATGTAGTAGACAGGCTACATGTAAATACTGTGTATGCAAAATATTAGTCATAAATAATACATGCATTTTAGTTTCATAAAAAAATGGAGATAAATAAATGACCATAAAAGTCAGATACAAACAGATAATCATAATAATTAAAACTACATGACTTTTGTCAAAAGCTTCAATAAACAAATCTATTTAAAAAAATCTATCTCTCCATAAATATAAATCTTAAAAATCAGTACACACACATGCACAGAAAAAAACATAAGTTTCCTCACAGCTGCAAAATTGTAAATAAACTGACAGTGGATTTTGGAAAATAAAAACTGATGAAAATTTTTTTTTTTTTTAATGAAATGTTGCTAGAGAACATATGCAGTCTACTGTAAATATCAGTATATAACATGTACTATTAACAGCATGGAGCTGGGACACTGTTTAATGTGATTATTAAGTAAGAATAATTTATGAGTCAAAGTTCATTTATGAAACGTTTCAGCAGGTCAGAGGTGAAGTGGTGTCTCAGTCTCTGGGGGGACATTTCCTTTTTAAATAAAGCCGGTATGGGATGTTTAACTCCATATCTGGTAAACTGTAAAGCCAGGAGTTCTTCCTTTGTGTACATTATTTTCTCCATCGTCAGACGAAACGACGATGCAGAATAAAAAACATCAATCGACAAAAAATATACTAATATATACAAATATACTGCAAAAGACTACGAGCTATGCGGCCTTGCCGCCACTTGTTGCCAGCAAATCATTTGAATCTAATGTACTTGTATATTTTCATTGCAAAAATGAATGTGTCTTGTGGTTAAAACTGTAAAAACACTGTTGTGAGGGAGGAGTGATGAAAGAGGGGAAGAGAGCTGGACTGCCCATTTCAGGCCAAAAATTCACACTAAACTAAGTGTGTTTATTTTCCTATGTATTTTGACCTTCTTCACTCGCCGTCTGACTTTCTGTCGCGCTTGCGCAGTAGCAACGACGTTGCTCGCCACATTCTTGCTCAGTGGCTAGCTAAAACTAACAGTGTAACCTCCGTCTGCGATCAAGCACTGAATCTGTATCTGTCCAGACCCGGTCCAGACGAGGTTCAGGTTGTTAATACGGTACCGGTTCTGATCCACGGGACCTGCACTGACCGCAGAGGCCACAGTTAGCTCGTCGTTAGCATCAGGGGCTAGGTTAGCTTTAGCTTCGCTGCAGCAGAATCAAAACAAACTGAAGCTAACGGCGGCTAGCAGCCCGCGAGCAGGACAACATGGCGACGGAGGAGAAGAAACCAGAGACAGAAAACATCAAACAGCCTTCAGCGTCCTCGGGCTCCGGCAGCAAGGTGAGTCTGGCGGACAGTCCTTCCCCTGGGACCGTGGCTCTGTGTTGTCTGATTCATGACGCAGTGAAAAGAGGCTGTGGAGCAGCTCCAAAGCATTTTCTGTTTCCATAGGCAGAATAAGAGTTTCGTGAATCTGACACTGAATTACTCTGGTCCAGATGGTTTTGGATTCAGACCTGGGCTGATGTGGTCTGAGCAGAAAACTCTTAATCAATAATCCTTCAGAAATGAGTCCAGTGATGATCTGCTGCTGAGCTCAGTGACTACAGTACACCAGTGTGTCAGTGGAAACTGATGTGTGTGTGTGTGTGTGTGTGTGTGTGTGTGTGTTTTCAGTCTAACCCGGCAAAACCAAACTACACAGTGAAGTTCACACTGGCCGGACACACAAAGGCTGTTTCCTCCGTCAAGTTCAGCCCCAACGGAGAGTGGCTCGCCAGCTCCTGTAAGACACACACACATACACACAGTAACACCCATGCCACAGGCTGACAATGAAACTGTCCACACTGTGATGCTGTAATGATAATGATGCAGTAACCATGGTAACATCTTTGTGCAGCTGCTGACAAGCTGATAAAGATCTGGGGAGCATATGACGGAAAGTTTGAGAAATCCATCGTGGGACACAAACTGGTGAGACACCCCGGTCTGAACACAGTCTGGATTCAGAATGGTTCTGGTTCTGATCCTGGATCTGTGTGTTGTTGTGTGTGTAGGGGATCTCTGATGTCTCCTGGTCTTCAGACTCCAACTTGCTGGTCTCCGCCTCCGACGACAAAACACTCAAGATCTGGGACAACAACTCTGTAAGACACACAAACACACACACACACACACACACACACACACACACACACACACACCATGAAACCTACAACAACACATCAATCACATATTTCAGTTAGAGATGATCATTTAAATGTATTTATTTCTCTCTGTGTCTCTCTCCCTCTCCAGGGGAAGTGTCTGAAGACTCTGAAGGGTCACAGTAACTACGTGTTCTGCTGTAACTTCAACCCTCAGTCTAATCTGGTGGTGTCAGGATCGGTACGCAGCTCTCTCTCTCTCTCTCTCTCCTCTCTCTCTCTTTCTCTCTCTCTCTCTCAGAGACGTTAAACTCTTCCTGTCTGTCTGCAGTTTGATGAGAGCGTTCGCATCTGGGACGTGAAAACAGGAAAATGTTTGAAGACTCTGCCGGCTCACTCTGACCCCGTCTCTGCTGTAAGTCCCGCCCTCTGACCTTTGACCCCACTGCTGTCGTGATGGACAGTTATTCTGTATTATGTGAATGACTCAGGTGTGGGTGTGAACTCTGAACCTCTGTTCCTGTCCTTAGTTCAGTGACTTAAAGACGACACATCCTTTAATATATAAAGTCAGATATTTTTGACTTACCTCTTCACTGGTTCTGAGAGATTCTTGAGCTCCACCACAGACTGTGGATCATGTTCAGGTCTGGGACTGTGAGGGTGGTAACACCGGCAGTATGTGCTCTGAGGTGTGTTTGGGATCATAAGTCTGAGACCACGGTTATCTACATTACATTTAACTTCAGTTCATTTTCTATCCATTCTTTTCATTCTTGATGAATCGTTTGATCTGTCAGTCCCATGTTGATGCTGATTTAGCAGAAGCTTTTCTTAAAAATGCCAACAGAAGTTGCAATGTTTTCAGATGTTTTTTTTGCAAATGAAACTGCAGGAGAAAGAAGCGATTCTGCTCCTCCAGACTCTTCAATGACGATTGGATCTTCAGGTTCTTCAAATGTAGATAAAACATCAACGTGATCATGTGACTGTAGATATATTATTTAGCAGTGGAGCGTCGTCCCGGAGGCTTCGGCAGCTCTACACCTGTGGTTCCTCCACAGTGTTGTACACACCTGTTTAACCCTTTCATGTAAACCATGGCTGAACGTCTTCACACGTCTTTAACAGTGATGTTTGTTGGTGAACGTGACACATTCATGTCACACGTCTGCAGCTTCACAACATGGTTCAACACCACAAACAAGGAAGTGAGTTTGGTGACATCATCAAGGTTTTGGTCAGGGACTGGTCTGATTGGTTCAACTGGAGGGAAACTGATGATTTTTGTTCAAATTTGAGGAAAAGTTGTGATAGGACAGAAATGAGCACAGAGTTCACGGGGAGTTGTTGAATTTGCGTTAATTATTACGATGGAGACATGGAGACTTTCTGGAGGGACTGATCTGTACAATAATGGAAAACGGTCAAAAACAATCACCACCTCCTTCAGGCCGAGCTGATCACATGGTTTGTATAATGAAGCTGCAGAAACTCTGTGTAGACGCAGGCCCTTACCTCAGAGACGTGTGAAAGCTGCTGGACATAAACTCATCCCAGAGGAGGGTGTGGGTTTGTGACAGCAGTTAAATGAGGGCAGTGAACGTCTCACAACAGACCCAGGCTGTATAGGAGTCCCTGACCTGTGACCCCGTCTTTGTGTTCTCCAGGTGCACTTCAACAGAGACGGCTCGCTCATTGTCTCCAGCAGCTATGACGGCCTCTGGTACATTTCCCCACACACACACACACACACACACACACACAGCACATGAAACCACCTTGAGACTACCACACTGCTGGTAATAACAGTCTGTCTGTGTGTCTGTAGTCGTATCTGGGACACAGCGTCAGGACAGTGTCTGAAGACTCTGATTGGTGAGTAGAATATTACAGATGAACCCTTTAATGGCAGTAAAATCACAGCAGTGGAAAAGAAACAGGATAACAAGTCATGATGTGACAGTAACCTGAGTCTCTGTCCTCAGATGACGACAATCCTCCGGTGTCTTTTGTCAAGTTTTCTCCCAATGGAAAATACATCCTGGCTGCAACTTTGGACAAGTGAGTGACATCACAGTGAGCAGCTGTGCAGGTCACACTGTGGACATGACATTAAGCTCTTCTTTAAACAGTTTAACATGAGTTTATAGTTCATGTAAGATTGTTTGTTTGTCTGTCTCTAGCTACATGCTAACTCACTAAAACTTAGCTAGGATCATTTTAACTTCACTAACACTTAGTTTGGCTAAAATAACGCTAGCTAACTCTCAGCTAGCCTCATGTTACCTATGCTAACACAGCTAGTGTCATTTTAACCGTACCAACTCTCAGTTAACGTCATGTTAACTCATTAACAGTTAATGTTATCTTATTCTTACGAAAACTTAGCTGATGTTAACGTTACAAACATCAATTCACTTCACCAAATCTTCAAGTTAACTTTACTAATACTTAAATGAAGCCAGCTAAGTTTTGTAAGACTTAGCTAGCTCTATGCTAACCTTGCTAACAGTCTTAATGTTCGTTGATCCATTAGTAAATCTTTCTGTATAATTTATTCTGCCGTGATATTTGCCAGCGATTGTAAAGCTCTCAGGATACTCAGAGTGCTGCGTTCACTGACACCTGAAAATATATGTTCAGCTTTATTTAGAGGAAAGTGGAGCTCTGAAGGTTACCTGTCCTCCAGGTGTGTCAGTGTATTTCATACAGTTAACT
The DNA here is from genome assembly GCF_002814215.2 of Seriola lalandi dorsalis. Taxonomy (NCBI): domain Eukaryota; kingdom Metazoa; phylum Chordata; class Actinopteri; order Carangiformes; family Carangidae; genus Seriola; species Seriola lalandi. The sequence goes on from NW_019520465.1 coordinate 16,930, forward strand.
CTGTGTTCTCTGGTTCACAGCACGTTGAAGCTCTGGGACTACAGCAAGGGAAAGGTACTGTCTGTCTGTGTACGTGTTTGTCTGTCTGTATACCTGTCTGTCTGTGTATTTGTCTGTCTGTCTGTCTTCAGCAGTCTAACCTCTTGTCTCCTCCTCAGTGTTTGAAGACGTACACCGGTCATAAGAATGAGAAGTACTGCATCTTTGCCAACTTCTCTGTGACAGGAGGGAAGGTAAGAGCCTGACAGGAAGAACGTAGGGCAGAGAGGCCCACAGCCCTCTGCTGAGTACTGAACATTACACAGTAACAACTGACACAACAGTAACAACTGACAATCAGGCGACATCACAATGAAACTGCAAGAATGGGGGACATTGTACACTTGGCTGGTTTAACCTTTGACCTCTGTGTGTGTGTGGGTGTGTCAGTGGATCGTGTCTGGCTCTGAGGACAGCATGGTTTACATCTGGAACCTTCAGACCAAAGAGATCGTTCAGAAACTACAAGGACACACAGGTATGAAAGTTTACCTGAGCAGGACTTGGTCCCTAACTTGGTCTCCTAGCCTCCTTTTCCTTGGTCAGGTATCACATGTCTGATGGGTGGGATGGGGGAGGTCTCCGAGGAGGTCTTTGGTTTGAGATGTTGAGCTCAGTGTGAAAACAGGAAGTAGCAGAAGAAGAAGTTTAGTCCGGTTGTTGTCTGGTCTAACCTGGCTGTGTCTCTCTTTAGACGTGGTGATCTCCACCGCCTGTCATCCAACAGAAAACATCATCGCCTCAGCTGCTCTGGAAAACGACAAGACCATCAAACTGTGGAAGAGTGACTGTTAGACTGAAGCAGACCCATTGATCCAGATCCACATCCTGAACTGAACTGGTTTAACTTGGTGTGTGACAGTCACACACACAAACACACATTCTGTGAGTAAGATTCACACAAAGAGCCAGAACCGGGTCAGACCAGGTCCCAGTGTCCCAGCTCAGAGGTCAGAGGTCAGTGAAGTTAAAACTCCAGATGTTTGTATTATGTTTATTTAACCACAGGAAGTCCTCAGGTAGAGGGTGGAGCCTATGTTTAGCTCACCTGGAGGGAGGAAGAGGCTTTTATTTTTGATTTCCTGTTTGAGTCTTTAAGAAGCTTGTGTTTACTGCTGCTGCTGTTTCCTGTTGCTTAAGAAGCAGTACTTCCTCCCTCCCTTTCACATTAAAGGCCTTCTAGTAGTTTAAGGGACAGACTCATTTCTCTTCTCAAAGATTTTTATTGTTTAAAAAAATCATAGTTTTGACTTTCTGTTTTTTTAAGATGTTGTTTACTTATGGATTTATTTATCCCATCACAACCAAGAGAAAACTAACGAGGTAATCAATACTTCAGTAGATTGAGTAAACAACAGCCCCAAATAGAGGTCACCCTGATGACATCACTGTTACATCATCAGACCATTGACTCACAGACCAAGGTGGGAAAAAAGTGTAATGGCCCCTTAAAAACATTTGATGTTACCTTCATTAATAACCTTCAATTAAAAAATTAAGTTAATTAAAAAAAAGTAATTGAGAAAATATATACAATAATATGATGTCAGATTAATGTTGCTAGGAAACCGTTTGATCGACAGCTGGGACACACCTACTAGCCTCTGACTCGTCAGCTGCTGCAGTAACTGTGTGTTTGTGTGTATGTGTTGTGTTCACTGACTTTCCGACCTATAGGTACATTTAACAATAACAAACAGCATCTTCGTCGCCATCACCTCTGTCAACTGACCGATCAACTGATCAAACAAACGATCAATATTGTTTGGAAGGATTTTTTTCAGTTATTTGTACATAAAGATTTTTGACAACAAGCTGTCTGCATGTTTTTAATTGTGAGTGTGAGAGTGAGAGACAGAGAGAGAGAGAGAGAGAGAGAGA
>NW_019520465.1:19265-19883 GCF_002814215.2 Seriola lalandi dorsalis
CTTTGTGTCCGGGTGAGTTTCGGTGAGTAGTTTTTCTGGTTGGCAGTTTTATTTTGGTGTGTGTGTGTGTGTGTGGGGGGGGGGATTATGGAGTTTCCATTGGATGATTTTGTGACCGGTCCATCTTTGGCGAAAATTGATAAATGCAGAAAAGCAGACCTGTTGATTGTAGCAAATTGTTATAATGTGCTTGTGCCTTATGGTGCTAGGAAAGAGGAGCTTAAGCGGTTGCTGTGTGCAGAGTTGGTGGAGCAGGGCGTCTTACCCAAACCAGCTTTTGATGCGGCTGATGCTGCTGCGGGCGACGCGGCCAGTGACGCACCGGTGGCTGAGGTGAGAGTGGCTGAGGCTGCTGGCACGCTCGCTGCTGGTGTGGAGCTTGGACCGGTCACGGATCCTCTTGTAGGTAACATGACCACAGAGGATCTCTGCCTAGCACTCCAAATAAAGGAAGCGGAGACCCGAAATAAACAGCTGGAGGTACAAGCCATGCATCTGCATGTCCGGGCTCTCGAGCTGGAAAAAGGAACCCCTGTAGCCTCCACCCCGGTGCCTCTTTCTGGCCACAGCTCTGTTTCTGCTCCTATTTTTAATATCACTAAGCACATTGCTTTAGTT
>NW_019520466.1:0-10950 GCF_002814215.2 Seriola lalandi dorsalis
GAAGCTGCCTTCCACGGCCACGATGATCACCACGATCACTATCAGCCACATCCCCACCCAGATACGACCCACAATGTACTCAATGTTTTGGGACTTGCAGAACTAGTATGGAATTAACAAAGGGAAAATGGATGTTAATGAAGAAAACATGGCTTTCCAAAGATTGATTACAGTTGTTTCCACATCTGGCAACTTGTACATACAACATAAAAAGCTTCCTCAAACACCAGCAATGGTCCAGAGAAACCGATGACAAGGACAGGCTGGGCGGCGATGAGACAGAAGATGACACCCTGGATGCTGGTGGAGATCATAAGCTCTGACACGCCCATCATTTTTTCCGTTTTGTCAGCTATGGTCAGACAACAGACAGAATTACCAGAGCTATCAAAGGTCGATGAACTCCTGTAAATGATCTGAGCCTGAGAAATCAGACACATCTTTTTATCTGGGACCCTCTCTTACCCAGAAGTCCTCCAAAAGTGATGGCCGGGGATAGGGCAGCGAAGTAGATGAAGATGACGGCTGCGAGGACCTGAGGGTTCAGAGCATCTGTGTAGTCGCTGATGTAGTGGCGGTAACGACGCTTCATGTCCTTCACCATCCCACCGAAAGGATAGCCAGTACGGGCCAGAGGGTCCTCCCTTGGCCCCTCTGGAGCTTTCTCATCTGGAAAATCAAACAAATCAAACTGACGTTAATATTGATTATGTTAAATCTGCTTAAGATCAGGTTGTTTTATCAGCACTTTTCTCTTTTATCTAGCACATGCTACATTTGTAGATTTGGTCAGGATTTAAAATGTCAGTCTGCACTGTAAGTACTGTACAGTATGCTGACCTTTGACCATGTCACCAAATGCAAGACGAGTGTCATTGGGGCGGAGTCTGTCACACAGCATCTTCCTCTGGAAATTGATGATGGGCTCCAGCCTGTCTCTTATACACATCTAGATATGGCTTGTGCATGAACCGAACTAATTATGCAGATGAATATTAAGGAGGCATTGCTGTTTTGTGGTAACAATTATCCACAATGTAACTCTATGAATACAGATATTTTAGCACAAAACCAAAAACAAGCAGGTGAAATATTAGTAAAAATGGAACGCAAGTTATAAAATTCCTCAGTGGCTGTTGTTTTCCAGAGATGAAAATCCCACTTGACCATGACCGCAAATGATTAAAACAGACATGTTTTTACAGAAAATGCACAACAAACATTTTGTTTGTGAAGGTTAATTTTCCTGTCCAAGAAACAACTTCAACTCAAAAATAATAATTTAAATTTAAATAAAGAATGAGCTCCCGCCCTTATCTTGTTAACATGGCAAACACATTAAAGATTGGAATATAATGTTCTCCTATCAGGGTGCATCAGATATCCATCTTGTTTGACCTCTACCCTCTAGTCCAGTGGTGCCATAAAGTGTGTTTGACCCTTGTCCAGAGAAGGTCACACCCCTACCTGCAGGTACTCCCACCTGGTCTCCAGCACTGGAAACAGGACGACCTCTGTTCTGTCAGCCTAGACGAGCCTGGTGATAAAGTGAGCCAAGACAAGTAAAAAAGATGAGTACAGAGAGACAGAATGACAGGAGCAGGAACACCCACAGGAAACTACGTCGACCTGAAGAGGTGCCGTACCCCACAACCCCCTTGGTTGCTCAGCAACCTCTCGGGGTTGGTGGAGATAAGGCCTGTGTGACAGACAAGTAGCCCTATCGGTCAGGGACACCTTGAGACAGGGATATCCCAGCCCTAGTTTGTCTGCTCCGCCCTCTCAGTATGAACTGGGTTCAAGTGTGGACAGGGACCTAAAGGAGAACCTGTGCGGACCTGAAACTCATCATGTCTGGGGGCACATGGGGGGTAAAGAGGGTACGGAAGGGTGAAATGTACAGTATCAGGGGGCAACATCTTACTGCGTCATGTAGTTTATGTGCTGGGGATTCCCTCATGATGTGTGTGTGGGGGGGGGTTCCTTTCCCCTTGATCATCTAGAGGAAAGTGATGTGATAAACACATTAAACTTTTTTTCACTTCAGCCCTGAAGCTCACTTGGTTTGTCTCTAGTGCATGTGGTATGGTCGCAACAGGGTGAGACATCTCGTCCAGCTGAGTGGAGCTGGATGCTGGTGGCCCAGCCCATGCTGATGACAGATATTGACACGGGGTTGCAGGGCAGACTGGTGACAGAGGAAAACATCAGAGGTTAATAAAACAAAACAAATTGAACAAAGAAATCTGGTTATCAATACTGTTGTCTGAGTTCACAGGCCCTGCAATGGGGCTTTGATTAATCCTTGTACAAATGTGAGCACCATTTTTATGAGGCTGTACTGAGACCTTCCCAAAACATGTGAAGAACTGTCAAGGTGGCCACTAAGTCTTTAAGCTTATGGCATTTAATTGTTTTTGTTTTGTTGCTTCTCCAGAAAGTTATTTCAATTCCGTAGATTTTAGGAACTAACATGAGAATGATTTTTTTTTCTAATGCAGTGAGCAGATACATTTCTTGTATACCTTAAATCACAGTTTGGTAGCAACAAAAAATGACTGAGCAGAAACCAAAAAATCCAGAACACTGTTGATCACTTGAACTCAGTTAATTGCTAATTAATAAAGAGAGCAAAAATTCCCACCAGCTTTGGGAGCAGAATCACTTCTCAAAGTGACCTTTGATTCTTTGCAACAGCTGATAGTGAGGAATATCCAAGCTCTTTTCTGACAGATATCAGTGCAGCATATTCTACATTAGACCAGTGGTTACTCACTTTTGGGGTTCAGGAGGTAGAGCGGGCCCTCGGCCCTTGGCCCCCATGTCCATGTGTTAAAGCAATACAGTCTGCACCCCATGTTGCTCCCAATGGGCAGGCCAGTGCCTTGAATGGCAACTCTGCTGCCACTGTTGCGTGTATGAATGGGTGAACGTGAGGCAGATTGCAAATTGCTTTGTCCTTTAAGGTAGAAAAAAGCACTATATACAGTACACAGACTATTTATCATTTCTCAGCATGGGCCTCAATAAATTACATCTACTGTTAAGCCAAAATTAAACACTATCTGTGGACATGAGTTATGAGCAGTTCAACCCTCTCAGGCTGTTTAACTAGATTTTTTTAAGGCCTGAAGACTTGAAAGTATAAAGTGTTTCATAAGGAACAAAACAAAACGAGAGAAAGGTCAGACTGAAATAAATACAACAATTACAACATAACTGTTATTAGGTATCCCTTGAATCATCTTATGACTCCTCAAATATATCCCCTGAGGACATCCTGGTTGGAGGCCACAGTTGGGGAGAACAGTATTCTGGGTTGGCCTAAAGGATGTTGTACCACAAAACTGGAACCCAAGAAAACACACATGAGTCAGTGTGATCTGTTTTGTCAAAATCTAACATAGCTTCAAAGACAGGCATGAGCAGGACAGACAGTAGCACATGTATGATGATCCCTGAAGGCTGTGGCTCTCACAGACAACAGCCTCCACTCTGTCAGTGAAATCAAACACTATGTTATTGATAAGTGGTTTCAGCCTGCACTTTCAACAAGGCCACATGACTCAGTGAGACATCATGACTTGCTGCATGGATGAATCAATTTGTGTCTGCACATACACGTGCGTCTGTTGTTAAATGCATGTAGAAATGGAGATTTTGTGGAAGTCATGTGAACTCTGAAAACAATTCCACAAAACAAAGGAACCTTTCCTCATCTCTGGTAGATGTTAGTTGTGGGGTCAAACTATACTTTTCCATTTTGTCGTCTAACCTCCAATCTATGTGATTTGAGTTTTAGTCCCCATGAGCTACACAATGAGCCTGAGATGCTGACACTAACATGACTGACATGTTGATGTTGTTTGCTTAAAAGCTTTAAGTACATGTTGATTTTAGGAACAATGCACAGTGCTTACCGTTCAAATAAAGTGCCATCAGTGTCATCACATTCTACCCAAAAAATATTCATGCAGTATATCACATCATCTGTTAAATTATTGATTAAATTTCAACAGATTTTTTGTAAGTGTGGCTATGCGTGAAGAACGTCACAGTAAAATGTTTAAACCAAAAAAAAAAAAAAACAGCCTAAGAGTCATGCTACATGGTAGTGGTTCCGTAAGACCGTACTGGTAATGTCCTCATGCTAACATGCTCACAATGACCGTGTTAACATGGTGATGTTTAGCAGCTGCAGTGTTTACCATGTACAGCTGAGGCTCTTAGGAATGTCATTAGTTTTACAGAGATGTATAAAACATGTATTTGATCATCAACCAAAACATTGGACAAAATAAAATTTTGACCTGAGGGTGAAAAGTGTTTATCAGAGTTGTTTGAATTTCTCTTGAAGGCACCATGACAAAAATTATATCATGTCAATAGAAATCAAAAATCTCAACATGCTCCACATGCTCAACTGCTGCAATCCCGCCATAGTAACAGTTATCACACAAAGAAATTACATACATACACCCCACAGTGAGAGACAGTGGGCCCCTGCTAAAAACAGTGTGGCACAGGACTGTTATCACCAGTGGTGGAAGCTATCTGCCGTGTCCATGTGTCGCAACATACAGTGTAGAGACACTCCCAGTCTCCATATAGCATCTTCATAAGCTTTAGTGTTAACACATTATTTGGGGGAATTTAAAGATAGTAGACTGAAATAAAGACGGTTCCGAACTCTGTTTTGCACAGTGCAAGATTAGAAATAAATGTGTAGAATGACAAAGCATATACTCAACAGAATACCGCATAACAACCCAGTTTAGAAGGATATAACATAAAAGCACCTATATATGAAGCACAAGACATGTGGACAGAGTGTGATTTGGACTTTTACCCAAGTTGGTAAGAACCTGCAACAACAAGAAGATAAGAGATGAGAGGGAAATCTAATTGGCTGAAATACATAATGACATATAAGCCAGTGTTTGTAGCTGATAATGCTGTGGAGTCATCTAAAATGTCAGTCGACCAATCACAAACCACCAAATTCACGTGGCAACGGTATCAATAAAAACTACTCAACCATTCACTGGATGTTTTCATGTTTAGTCGTCTTATAACATTGAATCAAAGTAGATCTATTTAGGCTTTTTCTCACAGAGAAAATAACTTTTAACGTCAAAGTGATCTAAATTCATTAAAAAATATAAAACATCAAATACTTGTTTGCTTAAGTATTCCCCCTCTTACTAATAGGATATGCCTAAATCATCACTGGTGCAGCCAGTTGGTCACATACTTAGTTAAATGGAGATCAGTTGTGTGCAGTCTATTGATTTAAAAGTAAATATAGCCATAACTGGAAGGTAAGACTTCAATACTCTTTAAAGGCACTGGACATTTTCAAACCGCTTACTGGAGGACTGAGTGTAAGGCAGCACACATCGGCTCTATCAGCATTACAACAACCAGGCTGCTGTGAGTTATCACTGAGAGCCAGAGCCAGAGCCAGCACCAAAGACCCACCTAGTTGTAGTGTAACACACCAAACCACACAATGTACCATCCATTAACAAGTAGTAAATGCAGTGTGGGTCATTCCTACTTCATTGCAGCGAAACAGAAAAGTCAGTTTAACCACTATTACAATTCTTTAAGTCAGAATGCTAATACATGTTTATTCTTCATAGACCGGCTGTGATCATATTTTATTTATAATGACGTTTATATAATTTCAGTGATGAGATACTAGTGATTCTCACTTTGTATGTGCAATTCCTGAATCTGATTTGTGTGCTCAATGGTCTCTGACCATATACCTAGAGATGTTTCAGCATGTTCTCAGTAGAGAAAAAGCAAAATTATAACAATTTCGAGAGGTTAGTAATGCTTGCAGCATGTATTTGCAATATGAATTGAAACTACAGCACATACTACAAACTCCCCCAAAAATCTTATAACTTTAACTACATAAAACCAATTGACAGAACAACAGAATGCAAAAACAGCCTCAATAGTTGTAGCAGTTTTTTCAGACCACTACATATTCATCTCTTCATTTGAATTCTCTCTGTTCTTGAGTTCAGTGTGGCACCCTCCTCTTTCTGAGCTGGGGGATGCCCAGAGCCAAAAAGCAAAAATGTGACTCTTTCTTGAATTTGGCGCCCCTTAGTGTGAACAGTGAGGCAAGATCCTGCATGACTGTGACTAAATGATACGTTTTTTTTGGTCTGCTCATCATGATAAAGTTCAGCTGCAACCCTTATTTACTCTGTTCTGTAACACTGAAAAGTCATCAAGTGTTTGTTTTTTGTTGGTGTTTCCCCAGCAGTTAATTAGAGTTTTAGTTAAAGATTATATAACAAATTACGGAACAACAGGACTTCAAAGTTTCTCATTTTATTGTCTGAAGTGTCAGTATGTTATGTGTGGAACTTAAATAACTGCCAACACAACAAACAGAAAAACCTGTCTAACCTGTACTACTAATTAGTTGCTAGTTGCTGGAAAACATTACCAAGAGACACATCATGTCAACAGTGCATAATACCCAAAAGAGCAGCTGTGACTCACAATAGCACACCATTACCACACCCACTTAGGAATTTGAAGAAAATACAGTGGTGTTGTTAAACCAGGTAAGAGCTTGGGCAAAGAGTGTAATATTGTACCTTTTGTGTCTGTATGCAACTGTGAGGTAATCATGCATATAGTTTATACAGTGTGTTGAAAACAGGAAAAGACTCTGTGGTGTCATGAAAAAGTGACAAACGAGCAATTAAACAACCATTACCTTTATTCAAAGTCTACAGTTTGGACATCTGAGTTAACAAAGCAAAATGATTAGTGGAAAATGAGCTGACATCAAATCAGAGTGAGCTGACAGACCAGTGGGTGGTGGTCTTCAGAAGCACTGCCGATGGTTGCTCTAGTACAAGTACCAGTTCAAACAACAGAGGAGCTTAAAACCAGAGTCAGACCACACACTCGGCAGAGCTCAGCTGCTCCAAACTATTACAATCACTCATTTAGATGTTTTAACATATTCCAGTTTGAAATGCATAAAGATAGAAAACTATTGTAATCTTAATGTTTCTTTACCTACCACAAATTCTGACATTGTTTAGCACTCCAAGTGTTTGAAATAATTACGAATGCTCATACAAATGCTATAATAACAGGTTATTCAGCATAAACCGGAATTGAGGCAGATATCAAGAGTCTCCCTTTGTGATTAAAAAATATGTGCAATTCCTTTGTACTGTCCTTGCATTCACTGAAAAGTGGTAATTGCATCTGAGATCAATAAACTAAAACAACTAAGACATAGAACAAAAAATAAAACAACAATTAGGCAATCAGGCTGTAGGAAAATAAAAGTGAGCTCCCTCCAACTCAAACCCCTCTGCACATCTTCTCCCCGTCTCTGCTCCTATAAGGAGGGAATTCCAGGAAAGGATTCATCATACCACAACCCTTATTACTTTAGGCCACAGTAATCATTAACAGCCTGGGGCACCACTATGGGAGCGGAGAGAGGAGCCAGACGGCAGAGCAGAGTTTGGTGATATGCATCAGAGAAAGTAGCTAGTGGTCGTAGTGCATCTCTGTTGGATTTGTTCTACCCCAGTCTGTTTTAATAAGGTTGGGGTAAACCAGAGGTGGCATTTGGCAGTTTACAGTTGCACTGGCCTGTCTCGATGCTGCTGATGTTAGAGCAGGACGGAGGGAGGTTTACATGATGACGCATGGTGCGCGGCTTTTGGTGATCTTCTGCACAGGTTTCCCATCTTGGGCACTCTGGACTGCATTCATGACCTGTAGCAGGAAACAGACCAACACAAATCAGAGACTGTTATTGCTGTGGTTTGTATTTTATGGGTATGGGTATAAGTCTATGTTACTCACATCATCCTCATAAGGGAAGCCACCAGTCTCAAGCTTGGAGAAGACCAGCTGCCCATTGATTTCAATCTCGAAGCTGCCTGAGGTACAAAATAAAAGGAGATAAGATTAGATTTCTGGGGTGATCTTTGATCCAGAAATAAATGGCTTCACATAAAGGTCAGACCAGACATACAAATCCTGGATCCAAGTTGAATTATTGCCTCATTGAGTTAAAATAATACTTACCCTGTCTTCCCACGACGCCTGAAACATCCGCTTCGGGAAACTCACCCTTGACAACAGAGGCGAGATCCCGATAGCGGGGCTCGTAACCTCATCCACCACTGTAGGAAAAACAAACACATTTAACATTTAGCAGTCATTGTGTTTCTGAAGCTACAACCAGTGCTGCCCAGTCACCTAAGCTTATCTTAGCTGTGAGCTAATGATGCTAATGCTGGCTAATCTACAGTGATAACCTCCTTTAAAATGAGACCTATGGGACGAACACAGACACAAGTTGGCTGGAAACTCAACAAAAAGCAAATGAATGTAATAAAACCATATAAGTACCAGTATTCCACTATAATTTTCACCCCCATCGCTGCTGTTGCTCAGGCTTCGTCACAGGCTCCGGGCTCGGTTAAGTGTATGGTGCGTTTGCTGCTTGTATAACGCTGAGCCGGAGAGCGGGGCGGAGTTTAAAGCGTACCACATCAGTCACACCAGCTGACATTTACTCACACCGAAACCAAAGATAAAGTGCAGGCACAAATACCTTAAACTGTTTTACATTTCCTGGAGCAAATTGTCGTTGGTGACACACAGAGGACAGAGGCTTTCTGTAGCTGTCTAACATGAATAGTAATAGTACTGTCACAGCCTCTGACCTAGAGGCTAACAACAAGCAGGGAGACACACGGAACCCAGGCACACTTCACCACTAATTTAATTAACATTGTTGCTATCCATGTTGGCTCCAATAATGTGAGGATAAAGCAGTTATAAATCAAAGCTTAACAAATCTGGCCCATACATTAGCCACATGCTTTTTTTTCTCCCAGTATACACAGACTCTGGCCTATATACAGCACGACTGTCAGATGCCACTTCCACATCTGGATCAGTTCTGGCTCACACAGAAAATCTTCTGTCTGTCAGACAATAACAGCTGGAATCTGCCCAGATGTGGAAGTATATGGGCAGGACTCTGGCCAAGGACCCAGGAATATGTTGGGCCAGAAGTTTCATTTTGCAGACGTTTGAGTTTGCCAGAGAGATGTGTTTACATCAAGTTATTTCCAGTCAGGGAAATACTCAGTGGGCTGACTTTCAGATTGACAGCCAAGTCTAAAAAGGAGAGACATCCTCCCTCCCACACTGTATTACTCACAAGTTCCCTAAATAAATGAAGCACAAAAGTCTAATGATCATTCCTATCACTTGTGGTGAAGTGACTACCACCAAGCGTTCACAGGCCACCAAAATGTTCTATTAAAGAGATTTCTTATTCCAATAAACTCATTATCTACTAGTAGCTCTACAAATTGGCCAATTACTGAAAACTCAACAAGATCCTTAAATTTAGTTTTTATAAATGTCAGATCATTATCTACTGAAGCCTAATGATAAATGATTTCATTCTTCAGCATAATATGGAAATATCAGATATATTTATGGGAAAGACAAACATAGCTTAAACCAAATATTTTCTTATGATTAAACACCAGCAAATAGCCTCCCCACCTGAGTATACCAATGTCCATGTTGCTCTGCTGCTGAAAAAGGTGGGTGTCTTGCCTTAGTCTACAAGTCTATTTCTGATTTAACCTTCAAACAGGATGTTGCTTTTAACTGTTTTGAGGCTCTTGTATAAAAAACCATCTCAATCAGCTACGAATGACTTTGTCCAGGGCAACAGACTCCACCTTGTGGTGCTATTGGTGCCTCATTCCAGATGTTGTGGATCTGGATCATTGTCCTCCAAGATTCCCAGCCTCCTCCTTGTCTTTTTCTTGCTCTGTGTGTTTGTTTCCTTCCTATACATGTGCATGATTATGAAAGAAATGCATTTAATAGTAAAGGTCCCCAGCTATATAAAATATAACAAAATGTGCCTTAGAAAAACAGTCATGTGTAAGCTGATATAGTTACGTATTAGTGGCAATACTGCAATATAAAAATACTCTATAACAAGTAAAAGTCCTGCATTAAAGTATCCAAATTAAAATAGTACAGAAAGTGTTTTCTTGTTTTATGTTACATTGAGAATAGTCTGTCAGTGTTTTTACAAAATAAACTGTCTCTATCTGTCTATCTGTGCGTGCGTGTGTGTGTGTGTGTGGTAAATGATAAATGCCTCACACACTCTTTGTGTTTTTCTTCAGAGTGGACTGTTGACCTGCTGTTGAGAGGTGTGGTTCTTACTGTCCACTGCATGTGTTTCTGATTACTCATTACAGACAACCTTCAGACTCATAAACACATAAAACACAAACTACTGCTATCATTCCTTCAGTAGAAAACTTTCTGCTCAAAGAACAAGGAAACACGGACGTGACATGAAGACACAATGTTTATTTTAAAATCGACCAACTTTTAGACAAACACAGAACGTGAGATGGCGACCAGTGAGCTGTCACCGTGTAAGTTGTAATTTCTGATGACCTATAATAACCTCATTACACCCATGATTATGTCTTACTTTTCACTTTTAAAGACACTGTTATGAAAACCCAAATGATCACTTAGTAATAGGAGTCCTCAGTGTCATAATTTTAAATGTCTTAATATTTTTTTACTTTAATTTGGCAATTTTTGTGCATTGTAGTTTTATTGATCAGCCTGTAATTCATTGTCAAATCATTCTTTCAAGTGTGATATGATTTAAGGATTTAATAATGTTATATTAGATTTTGTTTAATATGTTTAAAATAGAATCTGTTGGGCCTATCATTTACATTTCTCAGGGCTATGACTTTTCTATTTTCATTGTTAAATTATGTGTTGATTATTTTCTCAATTAGTTGTTTAACTGTTTTGGTAATAAATTGTCAGACGATAGTAAAGAAAAGGCCATTAATTAAAGTCAATCTGATATATATATAT
>NW_019520466.1:10970-20314 GCF_002814215.2 Seriola lalandi dorsalis
TATATATATATACATAGAAAACCCAAAGATCCTCAAATTACTTTCATATAAGACCAAGAAAATATTTACATTTCAGAAAGTGGAACAAGTGAAGTTTTGCTTTGAAATTCTTAAGTGATGAATCAATCAGCACAGGTTTCATATTAAAATTCAAACATATTCAATGTGCTATCATAATAAACAAAGAGAACCAAATATTCACATTTAAGAAGCTGAAGCTTGAGCGGTTTTGCCGTTTTTGCTTTAAGATTATTTAATCAATGGATTATTAACAAATTGTTGCTGCTTAATGTTCTGTCAAAGACATTTAAACTCAAACATATTCAGTTTACTATCATAAAAGACAAAAAATACTAGAAAATATTTACATTTAAAGAGCTGACACCAATGATTTCTTTCTTAAAGATTGAATAAAACATGGATTATCAACACTGTGGCCAATTACATTGACTAATGGATTAATTGAGTAAATGTTTCAGGGTTACATTTTGTTCATTGTTTGCTCATGGTATGAATGCACTTTGATCTGTCCCTGCTCAAATGAGAATGTATCAACCCATTTGAACAAGGAATTTGATTTTAGGTGATGTAGCTTTAATATTAACCTTCTCATCCTTGTATCCTCTTTTCCTAATTGTGACCTGATGTATTTCTCTTCTTTAGGGGGTGGCTGGTGCACATCACAGTTAAAGATCGTCCTTCTTGGTGGCAGAAACTCTGGAAAGAGCTCTTTGGGAAACTTACTCCTGGGAAAAGAGGAGTTTGTCACCAAAGAGAGGACCTCCTGCTCCCGGAGGCTGGGCATGGTGGCGGGACGGTGGCTCACCGTGGTGGACACTCCCGGCTGGTGGTGCGACTTCAGCGCTCAGGACACATCCGAGCTGGTGAAGAGAGAGATCATGAGTAGCGTCTCTCTATGCTCACCAGGCCCACATGTATTTCTGATCACGGTCAAGGCGAGCTCGGCCTTCTCAGAGAAGCGTCGGCAGGCTGTGGAGGAGCACGTGGCCCTGCTGGGTGAGACAGTGTGGAGTCACTGCATGGTTGTCTTCACCTCTGCTGACAGGTCCAAACACACAGGAGCAGAGGAGCATGTACAAACAGAGGGAAAGGCTGTCCGCTGGCTCAGGGAGAAGTGCAGTCAGAGGTGTCACAGTGTTGTCCTGAGCGATGATCCTGAAATCACAGAGCTGCTCGAGAAGATACAGAAACTTGTCACAGAAAATGGAAACAGAGTGTTTGAAATGCAGGAAAACATTTTACAAGCGACTGCAGAGGAGAAGAGACGAGCGGAGGAGAGAGCTCAGCAGAGGTTTCTGAGGATGAAAAAACACAGAGCTCTCATGCAAGGTGAGATAATTATCATTTTTTAAATGTTTTGCTTCACAAAGACATTTTGTCTCAAACACTGCTGAGTTCTACAATGTCTTTAGATGTTCACTTGATGCTCTTTTCTTTGTTCAGCCATAATTTGCTTTGCTGTTAATGCAAATTCCAGTAGTTACATTTATTTTATATTATTTATTTTTATACATTTATCTGTAGCTACATGGAAGTAAAAGATATGCTACGGGCTAAAAATGTATATACAGCTAGTAGGCTCCTCATCAAATCATCATGCTACATAGAAAATATATTGAATGTAAGTCGGAATAAACACTGAAGCAACTTGAAAAAACCTCCCTTTGCTCTGTATTTCCACATTGATTCTTTCAGAGAGGTTGCGACCCATTACCAATATCAGGATTGTGTTGGTGGGAGCAAAGGGTTCTGGGAAGACTTCAGCACTGAATACAATCCTGGGCAGAGACAGCACCCAGCCACTCAGGAGAACAGCTCAGTGTCAGGTTGGAGAAGGAGTGGTGTTTGGGAGACAGCTGACTGTGGTGGACACTCCAGGCTGGTGGATGAACTACTTCCGTGAGGAGAGTACCATCTTTGACCAGAGGGAGCTGGTGGTCAGTTTGTCTTGCTGTCCTCCAGGGCCTCATGTCTTCCTGCTGGTGATCCGTGTGGACAGAGCCTTTACAGAAACCTACAGGAGAGCAGCGCAGCAGCACCTCCAGCTGATCAGTGAGCACATCTGGGGTCGTGTCATCGTGCTGTTTGGTTTCGGGGACTGGCTGGGAGGCACGACCACTGAGCAGTACATAGAGAGCGTGGGAGAGCCTCTGCGGTGGCTCTGTGAAAGATGCGGCAACAGGTATCACATCCTGAACAATAAAAATAAAGGAGATGGATTTCAAGTCAGAGATCTGATTGGTAAGATTGAAGAAATGTTGACTGGGGGCAACAGTTACCAATATTATGTAATAGAGAGGAATGTGATGGAACAGCTGGAGGTGAAGATGAGAGGAGAGAAGGAGAGAGCCAAGGAGAGACTGATGAAGAAGGAGAAACAAAGGCAGATGGCGAGGTCTCAGCTGGGTGAGTTAACCACATTTAAAAGCGATAAGCACTGTCAGCATGACGCTGTTTCACTTATTTAATAAACAATATTTAATTTAACTGATCAGATGTTCTTTTCTGTTTGGATTTGAGGACACAGTTCAACTGGACAAAGTTTGTTTGCCATGTTTCTAATAGAGCTGTCAAACTTCTTTCCAACAGAGAAGCTCAACCCTCTTCCAGAAATGAGGATAGTGCTTGTTGGTGGCAGGAGAACAGGCAAAAGCTCATGTGGAAACACCATCCTGAGCAGAGAGTGCTTCGACACTGACAGCCAAACCACTTCCTGCACTGAAAAACGAGGCAAAATCAGCAGCAAGATGGTTACAGTGCTAGACACACCAGGGTGCTTCTCTGTGACCTCTGACCTCTTCATGGCTCCTTCATCCTGTGCTATCCTTCTAGTTGTTAACATGAGCTCCTCATTCAAAGATACCCACAGGGAAGACTTGGAGAAACAGCTGGAGGCAGGAGGAGGCCAGATGTGGAGAAGAGCTGTGGTCCTGTTCAGCTACGGCGACTGGCTGGGCGACACGAGCATCGAGCAGCGCATCGAGAGTGAGGGCGAGCCGCTGCGGACGCTTGTCGAGAAGTGTGGCAACAGATATCATGTCCTGGACAATAAACACCGGGGGGATGGGGCTCAGGTTAATGAGCTGATTGAACTGATGGAGGAGATGCTGGTTGAAGACAGGCTGGCTCTTCACAGAGGTGACCGTATGTGGAAGCGTGTCTCTGCAGCACAAGAGCAGGAGCCAGACGCAGCGATTCTGTGTAAGAAGGATCTAAATGTGTCCTGTGACTGTGAGTAAACCTAAACTGCTTGTTTTAGAGAAGTGGTTCCAGAGATGGGATTTCCCCAAGGTCACAGGACAAGTCTGAGGGGTCATGAGACAATTCAGAAACAAAACCCCTTTAGTTTTATTGTTAATTACATTTATTTTTCTGAATTTTCTCTAATATTTGATTTTATTTCCTGAGAATTACTGGATCATCTCTTAAGACCACTATCAAAACAATCACTTATCAAATGACTTGCAATACACATGTGATCAATGACCAAGGATCACAAGAAGATATTACTTCATTTTGAGAGGTCACAAGCCAGAAAGGTTGGGAAATAGTGTCAGAGCATCTGTTTCCTATTGCAGCTCTAAAATTCAGATACAATATAAACACCAAAAGACAAACTCATCGTTTCACTTAACATGATAATGATGTATTTGGAAATATTTCTTTTTTTCTTTTTTATCATGATTTTAAAGAGTCTTATATTTGTATATATATATATATATTTCTATATATTTGTTGAAGTGAGATATTCAAAAATGAATTTTGTTATCTTATGCTAATTAAAACAGAAGAGAGACAGAGAAGATAATAAATAAATAAAATAAAAATATAGAATAAATCAAATATAATAAATCAGGTGTAAAATCACTGCAGTCTGCATGAAAATATTTCTGTAAATTTCTATAATAATGTGATATTATTCCTGAAAACAAACCGTTAATCCTGCAGATATTTCTGAAAATATCTCTGTTAAAGTTCTTAAATATTCGGATAATTTTCCTGTTAATCTGCTAAAATATTACTGAAAATATTTTTATAACAAATTATAATAACTTTAAAAAAACAAATAAATGATAAATACCAATTATATACAATCATAAATAACTAAATAAAGTGAAAAAAATAGAAAGAGTCCATTTCTGATGCAGCGTTTGAGGTTTTTATTGTGTTTCCATAGACACACGCGCACGCACTTATATTCACTTGTGTAATGTACCTCATGTCGTCCGAGCTCAGATTAGATCCGACGCCTCAGGGTTGAAGAGGCCTGGGCCAGCTTCAGCTCTCTCAACTCTCAGACTTTGACCCTGACTCACCTGCAGCAGGTGGGGCTCAGCTAACAGAGGAGGACACTTTGGGCCTCGTGTACCAAAGCCTTGCGTAGAATTCATACTGAAACGTGGCGTACGCACGAAATTGGAAAGATGCGTACGCACCAAAAAATTCACACGTCTGAAACCGTGCACGCGCAGGATTCTACGCACATTTTCTCACAGAATTATTTTTCACGAACTTAATTCACGTTCTCTTGATTGAAATGAGTCAAAAATATTTACAGCAGGAAGTTTTCTTTTTTCCCCCCTTTTTTTTCACAGCCATGCTCGTTTCAATAGACTCTCACGTGGAATGAAGCAACGCGACACTATGAGACTATCCAATTCTTTTCCAATTTTACACGTTAGTTTATCAACGAAAGTAAATGACCCACACAGACAAACAATATACATATATATGTATTTATATACACACGTGGTGGTGTGCAGACTAGTTTATTATTCTTTACGATTTCACAGTATTATGAATTAATTGTGGTTTATTTGGTAGTTTTTCCTGGTGTGACTAATTTTACTAATTGCATTAGTTCTGTACAGAAATAGAAGGGCACTATCTGATAGCGGCTACCCATGTCGCCCGTATATAAACCCGCCACTGAACATGGGGAGGGATCAAATAAAATCTGGTTCATGGTTCAAACGAGGACTTAACCCTCTTGGTAAAAGAGAAACAGGTTTATATGTTAGGATGGATGGAGGTGGTTGTTTAAGGATAGGCTGGAATTCTTATGGCTCCCATGAAATCACATCACTGTTATTATTTCCTTTACAGCGACTGAATCGGCTTCTTCCACAACACAAACATCACTACACTGTTGTGGAGGTGCAGGTGCTGATGGTCAGATAGTGGCAGCACCAGTAGTAAGAGCAGGAGGACGGACTGCACTCACCACCCTGGACAGAGACAGCTTCGTGTCCATCTTATCATCGATGCTCTCTGGTGAAAGACGACTGAGGTGGACTGCTGCAGGCCAACAGAGATTAACAGTAAATCTGCCCAGCTGGTTCCCTGCTGATGCTCCTCACAGCAGCCTGACACTGAACGGTGAAAGCCAGGTGCGTCTGTTCTCACCCACACATCCAAAAATGCTTTTGATTTTACCTCCAGCACAAAACAGGATGCTCACAGAGGAAAATGTCATGAATGTTCATTCCCTTTGCCATCCTGCCCTGAGAGAACGGACCCTTAGGAAGCTCACTGAGTCAGGAGGCCTGCAGCAGCTGATTGACCAGTGGGGGGACAGCAGCCTGGAGGAGCTGGAAGCATTTATAGATGCATACTTTGAGATGGTGTGGGAACAAACCATTGGGCCATTCCAGCCGACTGAGCCCGACTCTCCTGCCACAGAGCAGGACACCGCGGTCTGGGAGGCTGGAGAGGAGGAAGTGCTCTCATCCATAGACAGAAAACTCTCAAAGCTGGAGCTCCTTGAGGAGATCAGGAGCGATCTGTCTAAGCTGAGGGAGAGTGTGGAGCACAGCTGGAGGATCATACAGGAACTCAGAGACAAGAGTGAACAAGACCCCAATCACACATGTTGATACAAGAGAAATCAAGAATCAAAGATGGAGGAAGTAAGATAGTATAAATTGTTATTTAACTTTACAGTAAGTACATTTACTCAAGTATTTTACTTGAAGTATTTGCAATCTACTTGAGTAGCCTATTTTCATTCTCTGCCGCTTGTTACTTCTAATCATCAGGTGCATATACTTTTTACTCCACTTCATTTATTTGATAACTGTAGTTTTCTCGCAGATTCGCATTAACACTGCAAAATAGCATGATTTATGATATATTTTATAGGTTAATAAAATAAGATAAAACCTCATTGAACCCTGGTGAGAAATTCACAATGTAGTTAAAACAAGCCCCACACACTGCCAGCTGCAACATTAAAATGATATACACATCAATACATCATTTAACAGTAATATAACATACATTATTATGATTATACTCTTGTACCTTTTGAATGCAGGGTTCTTACTTGTAACAGAATATTTCTGCACTGTGGTTACATTAGTAAAAATGTCTCAGAACCTCTGTGTAGTTTTGTTATGATATTTCTCCACAAGGGGGCGGTGCTGTATAAGGGTGGGTTTTGCATATTATTGTATCCTTGTGTCCACCGATCCACCACAATACATTTGTTTTTCTTATACATGTTGAAATAGATTAAGTAAAGTGAGTTTGATGGTTAGTTACTCCATGACTAAACAGTAAAGAATGAAACCAGACTTTGAATTTTCCCCATTTTCTCCAATATGGACCATATACACTAAGGAAATTTTCCAGAAGTATATGGACACTTAAACATTACACACATATGTGAAGAAATCAGTATTTTTTTTTTTATATTTATTTTTTGTTGAGATTGCATTAGTTGTTTGTGTGTGACCCAATTCTCAGGCAAAGTTTGAGCTCGTACTAAATGCTGTTTCTAATAATTCTATTATATGAGGAGAAGCAAAACACATTAACACAATGCAGTAAAGCAGAACATCGAAAACAGCCTCAGCACAACCCTGGCATACTTTTAACAGCAATTAGAAATGAGATTATGTGAAGAGTATATGGACACCCGAACATTACACCCATTCGTCTTGTTAAATATGTCATTCCAAAACTGTGGGCATTAATCTGCTGCTGAAACAGTCTCCACTCATGTGGGAAGGTTTTCAAACCTGACTGCAGGGATTTGCTCCCATTTAGTCACAAGAGCATTAGTGCGATTAGCATTAGGTCTGGCTCTCAGTCGGCGTTGCAGTTCATCCAAAAGTTTCATCCCAATGGGGTTTGAGGTCCTGGCTCTGTGCAAGTCAGTCAAGTGAGAAAACCATTTCTTTTTTTGACATCCCTGCAGGAAAGGCATGAAAGTAAAAAGCTAAAAGAGTGGAAGGCTAGAGGCTGGTCCATAATTATTCAAAGACCATAAATGTGGTGTGGCATCTTACATAGAGGTTTATCCTCAGCTCAAAATATTGGTAAGTGTCTGTCATATATTATAAATTATTAATATACAGAGATCTTTAAAAGGTTTAGCTGGTACAGTATTTCAAGTGAGAGCCTCAAAATCCGTGAAAACAGAGACTCATTACATGAATTTGCAAACACAGTGTCTGTAGAAGTAACCGAGGATGAGGAACTTAAAAATATGGAGACAGAGGTTATGATCTCATGGAGATCGTCATGTGCAACCCAAGATCGGGTCACAAGTGTCTGACCTCACATTTAGGGTGTCAAAATACCATGTATTGTAATAGTCAAAACACAGCTTTTAGAGGGAATCTGTACAGTCGTACAAGAAGGGAGACACAGGATCAAAAAAAGAAAAAACTTTTTTTATGTTAAAATAGATCACTGTCACCTGTTTACTGCTTTGGTGTAGAAAATAGAGATAGAAAGTAAACTGAAGAATATACACAGAAACTAACTATGGTGTGGATAATTGTTTCTCTGTTAACTCACTCACCTTATATCAAATGATTCCCTACAGCCTGGCAGCTTCTTGCACACTTGATAGATTGATATTAACTGCATTCAGGAGAACTCACATGTGTGCTTTTTCCAGTCTACAGCCAAATACTCTCACCTCCAGGAATCTGACAGAGGTTAAAAACAGGAAGTCAATGAAGCCATTTTCTTTGTAGAGAAAATAGAGAATCTGTGTTTCTTCCATTCAAAGCCTTTTCTTCTCCAGGATTTATCAAGGGCTTTCAAGTGAGTCACACACACACAGACACATAATGCTGCAGAATTCAAAGGCTAATAGCAATATGGCTGAGTAAACACTGTGACAGTCCACTGCTGTCAAGGCCAATCTTTAAGTCCCCACAAAAAAGATTTTTCTGATGTAGGTAAAGTTGCTTGATCAAGTTTCCTGTTCTGGATGTGAAAACTGTGATATATCTGAAATTTGAAAGCATCAATTTTCTATTTTTAGCTATGTCTGTGCTCTGCTCTGATGTGTTCATTCCTCACAAGAAACATCATTGTGTGTCCATCTCTTTTATTAAAGCTGCATTGAGCAACTGCACGTCAGTGACTCCACATGGCGGTGAGAGATAACTGCTTGAAAAATTCAAACCTCAATAACCAGATATCATGTAAAGGTGATGTCAGTGAACTGAACCAAGCTTTACACTTTTGATTTAGCTGAATGAAAAAATACTCATGGGAATGCAAAAATATTACATAGAAAGTTCAACTTTCTAAGTCAAACATAATAAGATACTGAGTCATAAGTATATCTCAACATTTTGGTCAAACTGAGATAGATAGATACTAGGTTCAAATTAAGATATAATAAGAAAAAGTTTGCTAGCAGGTGCTAGCATCTCTATAAGGCACTGAACACACAGCTGTGTTTTGAGCTGAATGCTAACATTAGCATGCTAACACGCTCACAGTAACAGTTGGTAGTGTCTCCAAAAGTTTACATTTTGACTCAGAAAGTCATCATTTTGACAAAGTATCTCTTAATTCTGAGATACTGAGAGTATCTTTATTAAAAATGCAGAGAAACTTTATTTATTTCGGATCTGATACCCTTCTCAACTGTGTGACTGATAGGACAGGCAGATTTTAATGAAATTTGTTTTCTCCGCTTCGTCTGCAGGTGAAATTTTCTTTTCATGGCTCTTATCATCCACAGCGTTGTTTTACTCTGAGAGATAACCCTGGTGTAAAGCTCCCAAAATGCAGTTATAACTGTGGTAGAAAAATCTTAAATGTGGGGATACGGGAAAGGCATGGAAACATTTCGGGGATGGAGTTACTGAGAGCATAATAGCAAAGGAGTGATTTGTAGGCAATCATGGTTTATTCATCTCTGTCAGTCTTCATCCAGAGGCTTTCTCTTCTTGCATTATACCTCTTTGAATATCATTACTCCTTCACCCCCCCTGTCTTATCATCTATCTTCCTTTGTTGTCAACATGTTATTCCTCCACTCTATTCTCCTGCTGCTCATTTTCCCTCTGCCC
>NW_019520466.1:21175-28079 GCF_002814215.2 Seriola lalandi dorsalis
GGCTGATGTTGCCTCGAGCTGTTAGCCTCACTGCTTTCTAACTCCTCGCCCTTGTATGTTCAGATCTTCACACAGCTCCCTCTGGAACCTCTAACGGCTTTTTACAGATGTGTTTCACATATGCAGCAGTACTCTATACCTGTAAACAGACTTTGATGTGTATCATTGGAGTTTCCTGTTAACCTTTTGGGCCAAGTCGGAGCCAAGTCTAAAGTCAAGTGTGAAGTGTGAGGGCAAGGACCTTCATCCAACAACTGTTTTTTCTACACAGCTGAGACCAAGTCCTAGCAGTGCACAGGACTAATAATGTTGCAGTATTTTACCAGGTCAACACATAATCCTTGAATGATTTGGCTATTAAATCTGAAGTCAAGTCATAGAGTGAACTCTAAGTCTTAAAGCATCACTCTGTGACTTTATGCAGCAATTGGCTTGGTGTATAGAGTGCAGAATTTGAATTTCTCTCCCAAGGTCCCTTTTTTTTTCAATCTTTACACACATAGGCTATTTCTCACACTTTTCATGTGTAGTGTGCAACACCATGAATGCCTGTAAAAGAGACTTTCCAAAAGTGTGTGTTATCCCTGTTTGTATGATTCATTGCATCATGGCATCTCTCCTTCTTTCACCCTGTCTTCGACTATGGTCGACACCATGGACTACACACACTTTTAACTCTAGATATGTTCAGACAACATTTTGTATGACCTCTTTTTTGTGATTTAAATGTGACTGTATACTTAAATCTCAGCTATACAGCTCTGGTCCTCATTTTCCAATATCTAGGTATTAATGTGAGTGCTACAATAAGTGGTGTCATTTAAGGACAATAACTGTTAAGCTCTTTATTTTATTCAGTTCATTTAACTCAAAACCAAACCAAGCCAAACATTCGGTTGAAAGATGTAGCTACACGAAGCCTACCTATTGCTGTCTTATTCATTTTTACTGTCTCAGGATTTCATCAGGTCAGACCTTGTGACTTAAATGTTTTTGCTTTTAAATTTCAAGTCAGGTGCCTTGGGATTGATAAAGGTTTTGGAGGAGCTGGAGAATGGAGCTAGGCAGAAAGATGTCTGGGCTCACTTGTGATGGAGAATGAACGAACAGATTGATGGATGGAAATCAAGTCAAGTCTTTATTATTGAGGTCTCAAGTAGGTCCAGTCCCAATGCAGCCAAGTCCAAATCAAGTGCTTATTTATGTCCGACTGAAGTTCAAGTTTCAGCCTTGATTCCAAACCATTATCCATCAAGGAAGCACAGGGTATTAATGCAAGAGCTTCTGACCTCATTGAGACAGCATTACAACGTCATGTTTAAGCTGTGGGAACAATTTCACTTGAATGGTTCAAGAATAGTCTGAATAAGTCCAGACTTCGAGTGTGGAGGTGATGGAGGATTGCATGTCAGAAGTAAATGAGGTACATTTGGCTTTACTGCCACCTGGCCTGGACCAGAACAACTCCACACACACAAACACACACTCTCAGGACTCCCCTCTTCCATCTTCTCAAATTCATGTCTGTCATTGCGCCCCATCAGGATATGCCGGGTCAGGGAAAACCTCAAGGGCAAAGTTCAGGAAACAATTAAGGGAAATAACTGCACACTAGTGGCCCGAATTACAGCTCTATTTTGAATATGTGTCTGTTTCTCAGAAGGTCCCACTCGTTAAATCATTAACCCCACGACTGGAGACCACAAAAGAGGAAAAGCAACACAGTTGTATGTGAAAAATTTAGACAGCATCTGCTTCACAAGTGGCTATTACAAGAACTATTACAGAGAGGGATGAGAGGAGAGTCCCCTGTAAATCAATGGAGGCTTACTGGGTTTGTGGTTTGACCCTGAAGTCCATTTCACCTTCAGACATTTCGCTCCCAACGACAGCCAACGAGGCAGAATGCTTTCACAGCGTTTTATCACTGCAATATGTCAGTAGCACTTAAATAAGATATATATCATAGAGAATCTAAACATCTACACTCTTCCAGCATAACCACTCAGGATTGCACCACAACAGCTCAGCATGAATTGCTGTGGAAATGTGGTTTCAACTTAAACACATATGAGAACATTTAATTGAATGGTTTTCTTTTAACTCTCAGTGTGTTTTCCCAACCAGGAAACCTTAGTCAAGAGGTGAAAAGATGAACTGAGATCAGATCTTTAGCCAAGCTAGCAGTGTGGCTCCAATGATGGCAATGACCGAAATATCTCAACAACTACTGGATGGATTGCTGTGAATTTTTGTACAGACATTCATGGTCCCCGGAGGATAAAGCTTAATGACTTTGGTCATTGAACTTTTCCTGTAAGCACCACCATGAGGTTGACGATGGGATGCATTACCATGATATTTTGCACTCATGATTCCCTGTGGATAAAGTGTAATAACTTTGATGATCTTCTGACTTTACATCGAGCAGAATATCAGACTTTGACAAAACAGAGCAAAACTAATGACATTCCTGTCAACCTCAGCTATACCTTATGTGTAGAGCTAATTAGCAAATGTTGGCATGCTAACAAGCTAAAGTAAGGTGTTGGTGGGGTTTTCTGAATATCAGTCAGAAATCCAACTTCACAGGGCGTTCCAGTAGAAATTTTCCAACATGAAAATTGGAAATTCCAGCTCCCCAGCTTAATCTGAACACACAGTAAGTACAGCCTCACAGAGCTGGTAGCATGGCTGTAGACTCTGTCTTGTTTCAACTTTCAGTGTGTTTTAAGGAGCGTTTCCCAGCCTGGAGGCCCAGTTCAAAGAGTTGATAAATTAATTCAGGTTGAATTTTTCTCTAACCTATATAATACACTGTTTTATCTCTTCAAGTACCTAAATGAACGAATCTCATGAGTGACAGTCGCTTTATGGTTGAAGTACATTAGATCGTAACTACAAACTGAGAAATCGTAAGGAGTTTCATTGCTTCATTTCAAGGTGTTACAAAGCAAAAAGGTTGGGAACCACTGGTTTAGAAGTTATAGGTTTAGTGCACATTTGATTATTTGCTGTATCACATTAACATACTAATAGTTATTTTATACATGGCAAGAGCCATGAATTTTGGCGTTGATACAATCTTTAACATTATATTTGGATGACTGACTTCAATTGTCTGTAGCTATATGATACTGCAGGCAACGGTCTTCTTCCCGAGGTAGAGAATGTATGGTTGAATGGAGGAGCCTGAGCTCTGTGGCTCGAATGACAACAACATTAAAAGGGATGTAAAGAGGTTATTGGGATGCCAGGTGTGTAACGGGAGATCTATGGTGGCACTTGCTGCAAAACAAGATAATGGAATAAACAAGAACAGGAAAGAAAAGCAGTCGAATGAATACAGATTTCATGTTAGAATGATAGTAAATGTATTCATAAAATGCATAGATTCATATATATGCGCACACAAACACATGCATGCATATACAAACACACGCACGCATGCACGCACACACACACACACACACACAAACACTGTGATGGTTTATTTTGTCTCTGTGTAGAGGATTTCCAGGACATTAGCAGCAGGCCATGCACGCCGGTTGAGTGAACATGACCGGCCCCCACAAGGTTACGGCCTTTGATCACCACCAATGAGACGAAAAGCACGATGGTATGTAAAATCAACACGACTGCACACCAAACAAACACATACACAGATGCACACAAACATCTCTCAATGCCATGCAGCAATAACATCAAATGCACACATCGTGTAGATTCACATGCACAAAAAAAGTGATTAAGCACCTGTATAAAAGCTTTTATCACTCAATATTATTTAACAGTATTGAGCTGGTTGTGGAAGTCCAGAGCTCAGGAAGATCACATTCTGGAAGTAATGGATGCTTGGAGGAAGGTAGAGGAAGAGGATCAGGTTATCTAAGATTGCTATTCAATACAATCCAACCAGCTAATTGTATTACTCCTCTCTCTATGCCCGGCTGTCAATACTCATCCTCGGGTTGCACTCAGTCAACAGCTCACCTTTTACTACCATCCCCTTTCTCCTGTTCTTTGCTCTTAACACCTCTTTTCATTTGTTTCGATTTATCTCCTGGCCTCTCCTGCATCCTTCTTTTGTCCACATGGTTTTTTCTCTCCTTCCAGGTGCTCAAGAAGTCAAGCATCTGTGGCCTTGATGATCCCAGGATGCTCAAGTAGACCAAAGGAAGACAAACATTAAGACGTTAATGACGTTATGCCTGCATGACACAAAATGTGTGCAAGGCAAGAGAAATGCCAGTGTCTTCGCCTGCAGGGGTATTTTTCAGATGTTTTTTTGCTTCTATTTGTGCAAACAACCAGGATATAATTGCAGTTCTCACATTTGAATATATTTGAATCATTATTTGTGCATCACAACAGTAACCCTATTTATCCACTGAGGTGCTTGATGCACTCTCGAAGAGCAGGGAACAGTGCCTCGATAGACAAGATTTAAAATCACGCCATCAATATTCCATCACCATCACCTTAAGTGAAGCAGCTCATCCATTTGGCTGATTATAGTGGTTAGCTGAAGCGTCACCATGAAGAGGACGGAGAAAAGCAGGTAAGAAAGCAGATAAGAGCTACTTCTCTTGATTACAGTGGCTCATAAATGGTTTTATCGGAGGCAGTGCTACACTTCACTCCAGGGAGGGAGAGTCTGTCTTATTTTATAAAGGATGCTCTCCAAACAATCTTATAAATGTGACTTTATTGTCATTTTCTAGAGCAACAAAATGATTATATTATGATAGACGATAACAAATTGGACAATTATACAATAAAACTTGACTGTTACATTTGAATTACTCCTTATGGATAAATAAAAGGTGAGAACATAAAGAGAGTAGAATCAAGAGGTCATATTTCCCTATTAAAGCATCATTCAGTGGGAGTAGTAGGAGGTGGTTGGGTTGGTGGAGGTGTGCTGAAACTATTATGAGGCTTCATCTGTTTGAGCCGGTCGAATCAAGTGGGCATCACGTAAAGTTAAAGTGTGTTTGGTTCAAAATGACCTCTTTTGTTTCTCCAGACTGTGTTTCATTGCTTTCATCGAGTTCACAGAGACATACTGAGGATCCACTTGATTTGGCTTTTGCTCAACTTTGGATCAGTTTTTGTACAGAACAAAGTGTTTCCGCCATCTCTTACATTAGAATCACTTTATTGAATTTTGAGATATTTTTATGGCCAGCATGAACACGAGCAGTGATTACATTGACCTTTGACTCTATTAATATTGTTTGAAGTTAGACTTGGAAAAATGCAAACCTGTTCTTTACCGGGAACAACTGTATTGCAGTGACATCCAGTTGGACTTGACAGTACACGACAAGGAATTATTAAACTATTGAGTGATAAATGGTCAGTTCACACGTCACAAAAGACAAATTTATCCATGTATCTCTAGTGGTGTAGTGGTGGATGTAATTTCTGTTTTATCTACTCAGGTTTTGGTATATCTAGCTAGCTACTCACCCCAATATAATTTGATAAAAAAAAGAATGAATGAATGAATGATGAAGACCAGACCTTTAAGTTTATTTCCTGCCAATGAGCTGAAATAATTTCACTTTTTCCCCATTGAAAAACAATATGTGTCAATTATTGACCTGGATCAAATGTAATTTTTCTGACATTGATTGAATGATCTGTTTATTTCTAACTTCTGACTTGTTTCTAAAGCTGCAGTGGAAACATCTGAACTATGTCACCTTTCCCCCTTGTGCCAAGAAAAATGATTTCAAAACTAAACAATAAAATTAAATGATTGGTTAAAATGGAAATTTTTTGCAGTGAGTGTGTCAGTAAAACGACTTGTATACACTTTCCTGAGCATCACCTGCGTAAATTCTACCTGTCTTTCAGCTTCCGGGTACATCAGGGTCATGTGTTCTGAGGGGGTCACATGTTTTACAACCTGCAGCTTTGGTGCTGCTGCCTCCCCACGCAGTGACAGCAGGGGATCCAAAGGCGAATATGGAAGTGAACACGCTCCGACCACCAGACACGTAAAGACAGAGACAGGGAGAGCACTGATGTTTTTTTGTTTTTTTTCTTTTTAATGATGTCCAGCTGTCCAGGAATGTAACGGTGCACCTGCTCGATGATACCATCCCTCCTGTGTGTCTCTCTAGTGTTGTCAGGTATGAAAGGATCGGTGTTTAGTGTCTGAGTGTGTTGGGTCACTTCAAACACACTGAACCATCTCATGACCATCTTGTGGCTGTCTGGGAATCCACCCACTCAATCGGGAAACAGGCTTTCTGACTCGATATGGTCATCCTGCACATGTGGCTCAGGGTCATAAGCACCACTCAGATGGGGATGCTTGTGTAGGACTTGTGCCTTAAATTTTAACCTGCCAATACTTTACAGCCGAGTGCACAAAAGCCTGAGTATTAACAGCCCACCAAAACTGATCATGTATAACAGTTAACAGACTTGCCAGATGCTACCTGAACAATAGCTTGTGCATATCTAACAGTATTTATCTAAGATTGATTATAGTCTAAATGATTACTTTAGTACTTCTAATCTCGCTGCATGTGTCCTCAGGAAGTTATTTTAAGATTGAGATAAAGAGAGTTTCTTTGGTGTAAACAGCACATTCCACGTTCAGAAAGTTGGATGCAAAATGTGTTGTTCATTCCAAAACACTCTTATCACATGCGGAAAGAAAGGATAACCTCTGGAGATCTGGTGCGCAGTTGTGCCGCGGTAAATAAACTTCTCACTCTGGTCTACATTATTGTCCTGATTAGAAAAATAACTTCCAATAAAAGACATTAAAGAGAAAATTTATAAATTGAGAAATAGATATTGTATGTAATCAAAACCAGATTTTTAATGAGCTTGCCCAACCCTGCAGCACTAACTTTACTGTGTGAAGCTGGAAAATAAGCCA
>NW_019520466.1:28388-40552 GCF_002814215.2 Seriola lalandi dorsalis
ATCACAGCAGAACAGATAAAAAGGACCAAAGGCCAAAAAAAAAACAGGCAGCCAATCAGGAGAAAAAGGCTGAGACTCTATGACAGAAATGGCACAGTAGACAACATGGAAGGGGGTGAGTGACACTGCACCGATATAAATACTGACTGAGGTAATGAGGGAATGGGGAACAGGTGAGCAGGTGGATGTGGCGAATCAGTTAATGGCGGGAAGGGCTGAGGGTCACTGCAGGGCAGGTGGGAGCGTCAAGATCTGAAAGAACAGGATGAAAAGTCAGGAAAAGGGAATCACCAAGGTTTTTACAGTTCATCCTGAAGGGAACGTGAATGTGTCTACCAAATTTCAGGGCAATCCATCCAACAGTTGTCAAGACATTTTACTCAAAACCACAAATGTGAACTTATAGAAGAAAAGTCACAGGTTCATCAAAGTCGGTAGGATTTATCCTCTGGAGACCATGAATGTCTGAACCAAATTTCATGGCAGTTTATCCAATAGTTGTTGAGATATCACAGTCTGACTGACTAACAGGCTAACAGCTATTCCTAGAGTCACGCCACTAACATTGTTAAAAGAGAGATTAAAGAGATTAAAAAGCACATTTACATTAATATGGAATGGTACATTCTAATCGCTATGCAATGGTACAGTGGCTTTTTTTAATTTCTAGTTTTATTAATTAAGTTCCTCATTTATTCTTTATTTGCTCCATAGAAACTCCTCAGGAATGTGCGTAATGTATTGTAAGCAGTTATGCTGTTAATTCTACTTCAGCTTTCTGATGTCTGCCTCCAACTTAGTTTCCCGTTTGAGCTTTTGGCTGCAGGTCATCTCTCCTGCTCCTTCACTATGGAGCGCACGTTGGAAGTATACACGACTGAAAACATTGCTTTGAACATCCAAGCACAACAGATGAGCGAGTGACTGCATGATGAAAAGTCTGCAGATTTTGACTCTCTGCTTTGATTTTTTTGCGGAGCTGTGTTTCCAATAAATTGCTCTTGAACTCGGACAAAAAAAATCTGGCTTTGTAAAAACGCATAGTAAACATGAGTCACTGAAGCATATTACCCAGGGGGACAGTTTCTCTTACAAACACGGGAACACACCCTCCTTATGGAAGGAACAGAAGGAGACATTAAGATTCATCCTGTTCGGTGGATGCAAACGGAGTGGAAGTCATTAATTACTCACCTACTGTAATTAGCAGAGGAGTTAATTTTTGCTTAACTAATTCACTTAGTGCTGCTCAGAGTGAAAAGAGATGGTAAAAAAAAAAGCCATTTACACAGCCTGAAAAATTGTGCAAAAGCTGGCAGACTTCATTTTTCTAAATATATTAGCAGGAAATGTTCATTGCAGGGAAACCACAGGAAGGAGAAACCACCATCGCGATGTTAAAAAAAACCACATTGTTTACAGCTTGAGACAGTCTTGGGTCAAAAAGAGACTGGGAGTTTTTAGTTCAGGATGCACAGCTGGCATTTATAGTATCTGTTTTACATGAATATATGTGATATAGGGGCATATTTTTGTAAAAAGAAAAAAAAAAGCTCTCTGGGTCCTGTAATAATGCTGTAACAAGGTCAGTTAAATATCTCTATGGGATCATCTGCTTAAAAATCCATTCTTATTTTTCTCTTTGAACATCTGATATTTGAGCTTAACATTCAAGACGTAGGCAATCTTTCAGAGTTAACGTTAACCAAGGGAAAAAAAAACCCAACCATGAATATGACAACATAAAGACAGCCTGCCAGGAGTAAAGTGTACGTTCCCCTCCAGCTTTGGCTCGGCTCCAGCTTTCAGCATGTAGTTTTTGTGGTTTATATTTGCAAACGATTTGTGAAGGGTGAAAGCATCTCCTCCTCTGTGTTGAATGGGAACTATAATTCTTGTTTTTAGATGTGTAACCAGTCACAGGTGATGTCCTATCCCATACTTGGCAGTCTATTCAGAACATGTGGTGTCCACCCTCTCAACTCAATACGCCTCCCCCAAAAGCATGCTGGGACATAACTTCATACAGTGGCTCTCCAACTCTTATATCAGCCCCAGCCTGTCACCTCCACTGCACAAAAAGAGGAAATCACTGCATTTATGTAACATCACACCAGAGTCACACACTGTCTTTAAACTGCAGCAGGAGAGGCCTCTTGTCTTGACCAGACTTATCTGTGTCTAAACAGTACTGCAACATCTGTATTTTATAAGATATGCCTTGAAGAGAAGAAATACATTCCCACAGTTTGAATACTTACCGGTTTCCTCCGGATCTCAAGCCACATTAAAAAGAAAGAAAGAAAAGAAGCAGTGTTAACCTAGAGATTATTTGTCTTACTCCTGCAATCAGGATGTGAACGATAGCCAGGGGTGATTGATTATATGGACCGCTTTTATTCTCTACCTGCATGGCCAAAAAACCTACCACGTCAGAGTTCAACCAGACCAGAGCAAGCCAGTCAAGTTTATTTTTTTTATATAGTCCAAAATCACAAATCACATAGAGTACAGTCCTCTGAGTTTTCACTGTTTCATTGTTTCGGCTCCGCGCTCCAGAACATATTGCAACCAAAATGACACAATGGCAATGACTTTCAACTTTAATTTGAAGCTGTTTGAAACTAAATCACAGAAACAGTCCATGAATTGTGGTCAAAAATTGTTCAGCTGATACGACGGATGATGGCGTGGGGTTGAAAATCTACTACACCTTTTCGGGATCTGCAGATAAAGGCAACATAACCAGCTGCCCTCTGATTGGACTCTACCTTGTGATTGGACTGTCATTGTCCAATCAGATTCAGGTGAAAAAAACAGGCAGATTTATTTTTACAGGTTTTCAAATGTTGATTTACAACTACAAACTTATTTGTGAAAATCACTTTACAAGCTCAAAATCATTTTAATACTAATATGGACCCATATACATGTAGGTATGGGGTGTAGTCATGCACAGGATTTACCATTTCTTGCTGGTTGTGGGGTCTGGTAAGGTATGGTACTGACGTAAGGTGGGTTCTGGCATCTCTATGAAAACAAACAATAGTAATTATACTAAATAAAATGACTTTTCATTGCGAGGCTGACACAGACATTTGGGGCTGTTCTTCACAATGCAACACTGAGAAACATTTATTCTAACTTAAAATTTTGTTTGTTCAAGCACAACCACAGAAGGTGACGTTTAATAATACAGCTAACAACAGTTTGAGTTTTAATTATTTGTTTTTTTTGGGCCTTTTATGCCTTTTATTGACAGTGCAGTAGAGAGAGACGGAAATGGGGAAGCAGAGAGAGGGGGAATGACATGCAGCAAAGGGCTTGTCCGATGTGGGACTCGAACCGGGGCCAACTGCTCAACCAACTGAGCTACTCGACACCCCTGAGTTTATATTTTTAAAAAACATCTGCTGTAAAATTTCTCCATATTAAACTGGCTACTGAATTTTCACTTGCCATCTTCCCAATCAATAGGATCTCTGATAAGAAAGTAAACTCTAAATCTCAGGATAGAAAACCCTGGGTGACGAATTCCTGCTTTTCTTGAAGTCCGAGTTTGTCTGGAGACCGGTGTGATGAAGAGGAGGAGATCCGAGTATCTTACTCACTGACTGCAGAAAGATTTTAAGTTGCACAAACAAAGAAATGAAAGTTGCACTCAAGTGTGTCGCTGGTGAGAGGGTGTTTGGTTGTTACTGTTAGTAGGCTATAGATAAATAAATGTTATGTTAAGGCATGTTTTCCCGCCTTGTCTTGCTCACCATAAAAACCTCCGCCGAGTGGCAAGTCCTCTTCATCATCAATTCAAGATTGTTTTTTATCAGTGACCTTGCAGACTGACATGACATTTCCTTTCGCTGACTAATCATATGACTGGAAATGTGATACGTACAGAAAAAAAAACACAAGTATCCTACCAGGGGCCCTGTCAGCACATATCATTATATCAATAACACTACTAATATACAGCTCACATTCAGAGGACATGTTTCTATTTCTGGCCGTTTCATCTGAGAGTTGTAGTACATCTCTGTTTCACTGTTGCTAGAGTCTGACAATCAGAACAACATGAAGGAGAGTGTTAATAATAATCATTATCATTTTTCGATAGATAAATTGGAGCTTTAAAGCCCGCCATGACTACCCGCACTCCTGGGGTGATTCAGTGGCTTTACTCAGACTCTAGTGATTATAGACAGTAAATACTGGATTCAGAGGACTTAGCATGTGAACACAATATCGAAGAAGGCTGTGCTGATGGAGAAGAGTGCTGTCAGAGTCATCAGAATGGGGGTTAGTCAGAGGTGCTGCAGGGGTGATCTCAAAGGAGGATGTAGGAAGTGGGGAAATTGATGTGTCCTAAGATCAATACTGGAGAGCATTTGGATCTCAACAGTGAAACTAAATCACCCTGTGGCTTCTGCTGCTGCTGCTGCTGCTACTTCAGGAGCATCGGCCTCTGCGTCCCCTGTGGAGAAGGTGGAAGTGGCAGGGTCAAAAGGATCATAGAAGAAGAAATGAGGAAAGATTTGAAGCAGATAAAGCGGTCCGATTTTTCGGTGACACCAACTGCTTAATCGCCACAGTTGTCTTGGATCAATATCCATCAACACTGGTTTTTCCTTAAGTGTAAAGTCTAAGTACCTCAATGAGCATCAAACAGGACCGCGGTGCTTAAACGTGCATTAGCTGTTTCGAAGTGGTCTCACCAAATTTATTATTATCTTGACCCAAGCAGTGTTTAATGGATACATGTGATTCAAACCTCAACAATCCTCATCACTTTCAGCAGGTGTACTGTAGACTACACGATTCAATCATCACACTAAAATGAAAAAAATGAATGTTTTGTTATAAAAAATGATTATATTGAAATGAAATCTAAATCCCCGTGCTTTAAGGACATCCAGTGCTTATCCATGCTGCGGTTTAACACAATAACCTGTGAAACCTGAGATCAGTGAAAATTAAGCCTTTTCACGCGGCACATCTGTCAGCGAAGCGACTTCCCTTGAGGAAAGAACCTCATTCTTCATTGTTAAGCTCAAGATCATCACACCAGTCTGAGTGAGAGCAGCTGATCTGAGCTCAGCTGAGTCGCCCTCTTGTGGTAAAAGATGACCATAGACCTTCTAGTGCCTTAAGCTGTAAACTGACTCAGGTTACCCTATTTACATTTGGATGTTGTAATTAATGACGTTTTAGTCAAGTAAAAACAACAGACATGGAGAGTAAAAAAGTAGGTAGCTCAATAGAACGAGACACACGGTATGATGAGTGGCCAGAAAAACAGAAACACCTGTTATCTCCTCAGTCCATGAGATTTTTTAAGTTGTCTGTGTGTTGACCCAGTTCTTAGAGCATGTTTGGAGGCTGTGACGCTGTGTGGAGGTCTTGTTTTGGGGTGCAGTAGATGGAAAGGTGTTTCTAATACTGTGACTCCCTCATTTAAATAACATGGAGGAGCAAAGAAATTAGAAACCCACTTCAGCTTAATGCGATCCAACACAGCAATGCCACAAACTACAACCTTTGGCACAGTGTGACGAAGAGACTACATGGTCAAAAGTATGTGGACACTAATATTACAACCATATGTGGTTGTTGAACATGTCATTCTGAAAGCATTAGCATTAATCTGCTGCAGTAACATCCTCCATGGTTCTGATTTCAGTTTTTTTTTTGTTTCTACCAGATTTTGGAACCTGGCTGCAGCGGTTTGTTCCCACTCAAGAGCCACAGGAGCATCAGTGAAGTTGGCCACTGATGTTGAGCGATCAGGTGTTGGATGGAGTATGCTAAAAGAGGGGTCTAGAAAGTCTTTCTCAAATTATTTCCACAAAACATTATTGTACAGAATGAGAGAAGTCTACAGGGGAGTTCAATTACTTTTGGCCACATAGAAGACAATAAAGATAGAGAAGGGGGGTGGGGGGGGGTTAATATTGCTGGATGAGTCAGACATTTATGTGTGTCCCTTATGATAAAGATAAATCATTTTTATGCCGCTTTTGCGATCAAGACCTCACGTGAGATTAAAGCAGGAGCGAGAGTTAGAGGGGGGGCGGGGGGGGCAGGTTGTATAGTCTTACTGCAGGAGTATCAGGGGTAATAAACGGACGTGCCCCCTCTCCTCTCCTCTCCTCCCCCCTCCTCTCCTCTCGTCTCTCGCCTCCTCCGCAGTGCACTTGCAGCTGAGCAGCACTCCGGACAGGACGGTCTCCTCCTCCTCCTCCTCCTGCTCTTCTTCTTCCCTCCGT
Source organism: Seriola lalandi dorsalis (assembly GCF_002814215.2). NCBI lineage: Eukaryota > Metazoa > Chordata > Actinopteri > Carangiformes > Carangidae > Seriola > Seriola lalandi. The sequence continues at coordinate 34,652 of NW_019520466.1, forward strand.
TTGTGTGTTGGTGAGGTAGTGTGGTGGTGGTGTTGCAGGGGGGTTGCACCGAGAGTCGCATCTGACTCCAGTGTGCGGAGGGTCCCGGACAGACGCGTGATGGTGCGGACTCATTGATAAAAAAATCTGTGCAGCTGGGATTAAAATGAGCACCCCTGCTGAGAGGCTCTCCTCCTCCTCCACATAGCGCTGCTCTCTCTGCTCAAGATCTGTTTCATGTGACTCCAGCAGGCGACGCAGGATGACTACTACCTTATCGCTGGTGATTTTGTGCGCCTTGGTGAGTAGCCTGTACTCTAATATTTGCTGCAATATTCCTTTAATACTGCTAAAATTCTCTAATAGGACTGTTGAGTGAGTGATGAGTTTATAACTCATCTTATGCACTTTGTTATTTTATTTTGAAAGATTTCCTCTCACTGGAGTGTTTCTATATAGTTCCTATAATCTTCCTATTGGGGTTTTTAGATTGTGACCGTTTATTGCTATAATATTCCTTTAATAATCCTGCAGGGACTTTGTGGTGAGTTTTTCTTGCCCCCCAGAGTTCTTTATGGTATCTATAATCTTCTGCGTGATGGCTTTGATATATATTATAGGTGGTTAAATGTGTGGTGTATTGTTGCTGTGGTGTAATGCCATATTCACTGACCAACGTGCTGTTCCGTCCCCTGATAAAACATGCAGGTGCTGCATGTTGCTAAACACCTACTGATTTACATGTGATATTATGCCCAGGTTATATTATATTCCCTCTAGCTCCGCACACACACATGCACACACACATGCACACACACACTCACTGTCACCTCATCCAGGGAGTAAAAGTTAGACCGTGCTGCGAGGATTGCTTTATTGAAAATTGAGATTTCTGCTTCACATTGGGCTGCAGCCAGACATCCAAAAGCTGAAAGGCCCAGACTTTAATAGTATTAATGAGTAGAAGTAATTTATTTCTATTTTCTGGTTTAATTTTGGGGATAATTAGGTCTTAAAATATGAAGAGATAAAGATGCTGCAGCTTATGGAAAAGTAAATGGATTCATTTAATTCTTATCCAACATGAGCTGTAAACTGTAAAACTCGCTGGTTTTGACATAAAACCATGGAGGCTCCTCTGATAATGTGAACAAGTTGATTATGGAGGAGGGCGGTGATAAAGCGCAGAGCTGCAGGGGCACATCCTCCCAGCCCTCTGGTATGTTCACAGCAGCTGGTCTAATTGGGCTGTGCAGCTCAGTCATCATGTGAACAGCCCCTGTATGTGAGGGGACACTCTGTTATGACAGCTGGTTTTAAGGGTGGCGACGGTCGGGTGCACTTTGGTGGAATTAAATTTAGAAATAAACTCTCAGATTGACCATGAAATTGAGTAGAGTACAAACCAAGCATATCACAGCTGGGTCACCGTACGTTTTTTTTTTTTTTGTGTTCCTGCTGCTGGTGAACAAATTTCCCGCTGAATTTGCCATTAATCTGTGCTTGAGCTGAGTGATACTCCAGGGAGGGGTCACAGGAAAGGGGGCTGGCGCAGCAGTCAGGGACATGAATCTCCCCTCTGTACATACCAGAGGGGACTCTTTTGAGGTTCTGGGCTGCATCCAAAAGTCATTTTTGCAGGCAAAAAAAAAAATGTGACTGTCACCCTCAAAATACACTCAAGAAAAACCGCAAAAATGTTGAGATAACAGGTTGTAAAGTCAGAAGAGAAATGCACCCCGAGAGCAAAAAGTGGAACGACAGAGTGGGGGAAATATTGAGCAAGAGTAGGGAGAATGAGAGAGAGAGAGAGAGCTGATGACTGCTCAGTACATCTGTTTCTGAATGAAAGCAGGGATGGAAGAGAGGGGAGGGATGGATGAGAGAGAGTGAGAGAGAAAGAGAGAGAGAATAACAGAAAAGACTGAATTGATGTCTCAGCAAATGTGAATTAAGTAGAAATGAGCTTTTGCCCGTTACATAATATAAGCCACAGGACATGAAAGTGATTCAGTGTAATGATTTTCTTTGTTCAAAAACGTCTGGATATGAATTCCTTTTCTTTAACACTGTTGTATACACACACACACACACACACACACCAGTGAAACAAGCCTCAGTTCCTTTGCCAGTGAAGCTGCCTGGCATTTATATCAGAGAGCGTAGTGACAAAATGCAAGAAGAGAGGAAGGAGAGAGACAGAGACAGGGTGATAACTGGAGTAGATTAGACAGATTAGACAGGATTATATATTATACATGGTAATACTATGTGTCAGGATGAAAGAGAAATACAGCAAATGCGTGTGTTTACAGTGCTGTGGCTGCGTGCTGCAGGTATTTAGAGTGACATTAGCATATACAAATTAGGACAGCGGGTCTTATGATCTGATGCATACCCAACTTTATTGCCTCAGCTGTGAGTGAAGGTTTGCTCTGTGCATGAGTACATGTAGGTACAAGCTTGTGTGTGGATGTGCCCGTGGTGATCGGAAGCAGAGGTTGACGTTCACAGCTACTCTCACCTTTAGAAAGTAATTAGGACAGGCATGTGTGTAATGTTTTGCACACATGATTTAATGGTTACTGCCTCGTCTGGATGTTGTAGGGTTTACTATTAGAGCTGATGTGCCTTCAGGGGAGCTATTATGGCAGATTGCCTTGTTCAAAGTGTGTCTAATATAGGTGGGGACAACATGATTTATGATGAATTCTGATAGCGGTTGGATTAAGGAACAGGTCAGACACCTGGCAGTAATTTTCATCAATTTGTTTCGCTGTGCATGTTGAAGTCACAGTGGCTCTGTGCTGTGTGTGTTTGTATAAGTTTGTGTGAGCTCTCTGTGAGTGTGCTGCTCTAATGTAGCTACTGTACTGCTGTCCCCCGTGTGCCAGGTGGCGTTAGTGTTGGCGTCTAAGACGGAGCGGGCGGTGCTGCTGACCTGTGACTCCGGCCAGTACACCAACGGTGGAGAATGCTGCTTGGAGTGTCCACCTGGAGAGGGAGTGGTGAAGAAATGTGGTGCTACCCAGACCGTCTGCGCCCAGTGTCTGGACAGTGAGTAGAGCTTTCTTTCTGCATGTGCACTGAACTGATCAAACTCAGTTCAAAAAAAATATTTCAAATAAAGCACCCTTTATACAGGTTTCATAAGCTCCAATTCATGGTTGATAAATGGTAATGCATCATTTATTACCGCTTTAAATATCAATTATAAGCCAGTAATAGAAACAACATCCCTCCAGCTAACCCTGTGAAAAAGCCCTGTGAGGAATCGGGACCACATTCCACTAATTAAAAACTTATTAACATTTACAACTACAGACTTGATTGAATATTGCACGGATCTGTTATTAATGACTTTTTATTATTCATGACTGCAGACTTGATGGCTTATTTGAAAGTGACAGACTATACCAAACAGAAAGACTGAACAGACACCAGCCAAAGGGATTTCTCAAAATCCAACAACCCAAAAGTTGTTTTTTATTAATGACTTATCCTAATTATATTAGAGATTAGTTATAAGTGACTGATAATTATTAATAGAGTGATTACAACTCAGATAATATTTTAGTTACATATTCACAATGCGACTCTAGTTTGGCAAATGATCAATCAATTAATTTTCAGTTTAAAGAACTTAATTTTCCACCTAAATGTTGGCAATAGACAGATTATGATGAAACTGTAATATAACAGCAGCTTAAGTCAACAAAGGTTGATTTACTTTAGAAATAAGTAAAATGATCCCTCCTCATTTTCCAACTGCCATGAGGAAAAACAGGATTTTTTATAAACCAGTTTTAAAAAGCTGCCTCATTAATCATTTTACGAGTACCATCAGTTATACAGTATGTTGTGGACATTGTGAGACATCTGAAGTTTGTGCTCCCACCACAATTTGCGGTCTTCAAATCATTGTAAAATTACATTAAAAACACTCAACAGCAACATGTTTCCTCAAACGTAGACCTCACTGTCCTAAAATGTGGTCCCTGAAATCTGCTCAAAGGAAGGTCAAAATATGTTTTGTATTTCAGTGATTTGGGTGAACTGACCCTTTAATGGATGGGAAAATGAACTTTGCACACCAACATCCTAAAACTTGACTTTGCAGAAACTTCATTTCCTGAAATGTGTCAAAACTAAAGAGGATTAAATTCAATCTGGAAACAATCAAAATCAAATATATACACATGTAAACTGCGCGGCTGTCCTCACCACCATTACACACACTGACACCCGATTAATGCAATGTTTCTGCACCGCCATCATCTTTATTTATTTATTCGCATTCACTTTCTCTGCTTTTAATGGCAGCTCGGGTCCTGAACTCCAAACAAAAAAGATCATCAAAGCCAAAACAAACTGGTATTGTCCAATTTGGTCATTTGTATAAAGTGTCTGTTTTCGTTTTATCGAGAGTCCTGAGAAATAAGGCAGGAATTCATATGTTTGATGCTTGTAAGTGGGTCCAAATGTGTTCCCTTACAGCTCTGCTCAGGCTGTGAACCATCAGCGCTCACTCCACAGAGCAGAGCTGGGAGAGGTGCCAACACTGCAACATCACGGAGAGGAAGAAGAAGAAAAATAATAATAATAAGAAGAAGAGCCAATGCTGCAAACAAATGTGTTCTTCTCAATTCAGGGGCCTTTCTGCGTCACGTCCCTGCAGCTCTCTTTGCCCTTTAAGATGCCGGTCTGTAACTTTGTCAGAGTGCGAAGGAAACGTCAAAGTATAGGTCACCAGTGTCACCACATAGCGCAGGAGGAGCTGAAGAATTGCGACGACGCAAATGTGTCACACCTGCTGCTCTGAGTGCTACTTTTTCTTACCGTTCAAATGCACATGGTAATTGTGGCATGTGGTGACTGACACAGAGCAGAAATCCAAAATGAGCCTTTTTTTTTTTTTAAAACACAGAGTCAGAGTGCGCTCTCTGTTCAACATTGATTGATTGCATTAATCCATCTTGACAACATATGTAAACACGAGCAAATGGCGCCTGTAAACAGGAACTGCTGAGTCTTTTAGCACCAAAACTTTCGCTTGTGCAAAAGCAGAACATTCTTTATTAGGGAAATTATGAAATTCTGGAGGGAATGCAGGCATGCTTTTTTAAATTTTTTTTTTTTAATGAATTCTCTGATTATCCTTGAACTTGTGACCTTCTTTGCACAACAGATGCTTATCTCTGTGTTGTGTTATGCTATTAAGAATCTGGTCGATTTCCCCCCTTGGAAGTTTTTTTTCTTTGCCTCGAGGAACTCAAGAGCTCCAGCAATGGGTAGACGGGCAGGGACATGGTTCTTTACCTCTAAAGAGCGACTGGGTTAAAAAAAAAAAAAAAAAAAAAAGCCACAAAGTACTGCAAGTTAATTTCACATAAACAAACTCTGTCAGACAAAATCAATGTTAGAAAAGATAGAGGCGTAAAAAAATGGGTGTCAGTGCAAAAATAAAAGAGACATAAAGTGGACAATGTAAAAATCCAGCCGCACCAGTAGAAGGAGAGTGAGCAGAGTAATTAATAGTCTTCATCAAACAATGCATATGAAAGACTGGAGCAGGAAATTGGTCGAGTAGAGGTGCCTGGAGTCTGTACAGAACGTCTGGACTTTATCTTTGCTTTGACGTCACAAGGAATTTGTCTTGCACGTCATATTCCTTTTTCATATTCCTGCAGTAAACGGTGGCAGACAATGCATAGATGGTTAACCGCAGCCCCATTTTCCTATAATGTGGTCTGGCCCTTTAGCAATGTAATTTTGATTCACAGTATTTTTTATTTATTTATTTTTTTGTTTCCCTCATCCCCCACCCCTCCACACCAGCGAATCCCACCAACCCTCGTCGTGTCTCCTCTTTTCTCCATCTTGTGTTCGCTTTTCTCATCCAGTACACCCCACCCACCCACC
>NW_019520466.1:40572-151748 GCF_002814215.2 Seriola lalandi dorsalis
TCCTCCTCCTCCTCCTCCTCCTCCTCCTCCTCCTCCCTGTTGCTATGACTCATCGTCTCTATTAGCGGATAAAACGGTATTAGAGAGCCAGGAACCAAAGGGCACGATCTGCTCATTCATCATGCATACTCTTACATCAATGCATCTTTACCCGTTTGATCCAGCTAATTAAAGCATATTGAAAAGCTGATTGTGCCTCTAACAGTGAACAACTAAAGACGGGCGACAAATTCAAGGAGAAAGTAACCTAACTCTCTATTGGAGGGAAACTCCAAAATTCCTCCAAAAGACATTTGGTATGATTCACATCATTTTCATAACTGTACTTTCTGAAAGTCTGATTGCGTCCTGCGTTGAGAGTCTCAGTCACCTGAGGAAAAGTTGCTCCTCTGTTTTTCCTTACCTATCACACTAACACTCCAGCGTCACGAATGTTTGCTGTCGACCACAATTTCCTATTTACTAACGTCCTTCTCATAGACAGTAAATGCAGATGTCACTATTGAGACATCAGCCAGTTGAGCGGTCTTTGTGACTGAGGCTCCTGCCATCTGTACCCCAACAATCAACCTCTTTCAAAGGCACTTAGATCTTTTGTTCTTACCATCTTGATACAAAACCAGAATCAACAGGGCCTGTTCAGCTTTTTTATATCTACCACAGAGCCTGATTGTGTGGAAGCATCTGTGTTTCTCCAGTCATGCATTAAGGTGTTTCCTTTATAATTTGTCCCCCGTCTGTATCTTGCCCTGCAGAACAGGAACAGCTGATAAACACTCAACACTCAAATATCCTGGAGGTTTCTGCTGCATTTTCATTGGTTTCAATATTGTTTTTGTTTCAACTGATAAAATCTTAATAACCTGCGGCCAACAGGAGATCATACACTAAAACAAGGTAGAGTGGGATTTATATACAATGTTGGAGCGGCCATTGGGAGGATCGGGACTTTTCCCGATGGGCCGGTGCGTACATTGGGCTCAATATGAAAAAAAGAGAGAGGGAGAGGGAGAAAGACAGTGTGAGCAAGAGGGAGAGAGATAGAAGTGGCTGTGGTTCTATGTTCTCACTGTTGCTGACTCATTTTACATGAATAAGAAAGTTAAAAAAAATCAAACTGTTCTGGATGAAAAGCTCAGAGAAAACTCCCAGCACAGCTCCCAGTAAGTCCAGTAGTCAAGTTTGCAGCATAAGCAGCAGGCAGAATAGAACAGGAAGCTTAGTAGTCGTGGGCTGTCATATGAAAAGATGTTTCATACAGTTTTTCTTCACAAAATAAATAATGAAATCATCACTGAATCTGTAATTGAATTGAAATGACAATTACATGATATTACTATATTACATTACAAATTATATTAACATAATTTATGTGCAGGTGTTACTATTTTGTGTATACAAATCATCATATGTTTATAGTTAGATGCTGAGACACTGACCTTTCCTGAAAAACTAAAAGTATGAATACATTTTCTAAAGTGCAGAAATGAATAATTGAAGAATAAAATTCAACACATCCATTTCCTGTTTTATGGTAAATATGGGTGAATCTTTATTTACCACAACCCCCCTTAATTCCCCACTTCCTGCCAGTGTACCCCCCCCCCCCCCCTTGGCCTCTCAATCCTGGTTTGGGATGAGTGCCAGCGTCAGCAGCGCTGAAATATTTATCAGTTGCCTCCACTTTTCTCTGCTGTCATGGGAGACAAGACAACCGGACCTGCCTTACTTAGTGAACCATTCAGAAAAACCTGCCCTGCAAACCGTCTGAAGATCTGAGAGAAAAAAGGCAGAGCATCACGAGTCAGAGTAGTGTTTAAGATGAGCCGTGCTGGCCGACTGGAACGGGGCTCACTGGAGATTTAAAAGAGGAAGGAAAGTAGAATCACAGCCTCGTCTGGAGAGAACCGAAACACAGCAGCAAGAATCGCTTCCAAGTTTGGATCATGAGGGATGAAGAAAAGGGGAAATGGAGATCCTCCTCCGGCAGGTCGTCTGTGGTCGTGTCACAGGAAGTTTCTTCCCTACATGGCGTTCCAGAACAGGTCCTCCAACTTAGATCGCCATATAAGTCGCTTGTCCTACCCTCAGATTCAACCCATAGGAGCGTATCAGAAACACCAGACTTAGTTGTCATGCCTTGATCTGGTTAGGTTTAGGCACAAAAACTACTTGGTTAGATTTAGGAAAGGGTCATGGTTTGAATTAAAATAAATACTTCCTTAGAAGCAGAGCACCTTCGTTGTCATAGTTACTATAATAAACATGTGGTTACGTTTGTGTAATGGTCCTGGTTCGAAGAGTCAGTTTCACACGGGAAAATAACAGAGGTCTGTTGGGTGAAAGTCTGTGTTTTGCTGACCCATCCATCCACCCCAACTTTGTCCTAACATGCCGCTCTATAAACTACGTCATCTAGCTTCCTCCTGCTCCCGTCATAATTGCTACGACCACTGGAGGTCGCCTAACAATAAAATGTAACTATGGGTCGTTATAACCTGCTTGCACAGTTAACCTCGCTTGTTACAGGAGGACAGTCTCAACCCTCGCAAAGCAAAAAGCAAAAGTTGAGTAGAACAGGATGCAGGAGTAAATGCTGATGGTTAAATTACAGCTTGCCTCCTAATAATAGCTTCGGTAATATCCTAAAACACCTGTTTCAAATCTGGAGGGAAGCTAAATGGACCAATGAAGCAGGGAGATAATTAAACACAGAAATGTTTCATGTTTAAAAAGATAATAGAAACTGTCACGCAGCTTTCCAAATGTTGATCATTTATCCACAGTCAGCAACGGGTCAGTGGTTCAGGTGGGAAGAAATTGGTGTGTCTGCTGAAATGTGTCTCCTGACATGCTGTGGAGTGGGAGAAATGTCTGGCCTCGCTAAAAGCTTACACCTAAAGTGCTGATTGTGAAGATAATCGGGCAGTTTCAAGGCCATCCAGAGCTACATTATTGATGACGCTAATGGGGCCGAAACACATCAGTGTTTGAAGGGGGGTCTTCACAGGCTGAAGTGACACACTTTAAGTGCATCATTCCCCCATACACAGACACATCTCCCTTTACCGATGATCGTTTTTACTGCCGTACATGAAAACTCTCAACACTGAGCTGCACTGATCATTGTTCATTTGGGGACAATTATAAAGAAGATCATATTTTATTCAAGAAGATACTATCTACCTGACTCTAGATGGCACTGTACTTTCTTCTTGTGCCCCCCCCCCCCCAGATGAAAGCAGGAACACATAAATTAGATACACACATGCACAAGCCACACACTTTCATCCTCTGTCTGTTGAACCCAGTGCATATGGTCACATTTAGATGTGTTTACACACAAGGTCTGCAAAAGGGCTCATGCATGCAAGTTAAAAGTAGCGAGGAAGCCTGCGCGCTGTGGGATAATTGAAATGAATGAGGAAGAGAGCTTTGAGCCCGACTGCAAAGAAAACAAAGGCCTCAAGCTCACAAATTCAAATAACCGCTCACCTCAGAGGTCTGTTGTTTGTCTGGATCGTTCAGCCAGTGACACTGTCCTCTATCACTTCTGCCTCCAGACAGGATTAAGAGGAAGGGGTGATGAAAGATAGAGAAAAGAAAAAACCACTGCATCTGATGGCGAATGTGTTTACCTGAGGAGGAAACTGCACTGCATTTCCCCTAACTGTTCCCTTTCCAGTCGCACTTCCTCAACACTTTGATCACTTGGTTTGGACTTGGAAAACCAGACCACCCGCGACGTGAAGGCTGCTTCCGATTGCGTGGTGTCAAACAGCCTCGAGATTCATTCGAGCAAATCGAGCGGTCACTCCTGCAGAGCTTGTTGAGCCGCCTTTCTGCCTACACCCCTACCTGTATCTATCATATCATTACCTCCGTCTGCTCCACTCAGTCTGCCTGTATAATGTGACAGCCTTCATCCTCGGCTTCTTAGCCGTGCTGCTGTTTACAAGGTGGTTAAAGCTTCAGTCTGTGCCAGTGTTTACTTGCCAGTTCCGCTTACAACGCAAAAGCTAGTGCTGGGACATTGCTGCAGGGCTTTTCACACTGACAATATGCTGTTGCTCAACACGACACCCACTAAGCAGTTCACATAGAAAACACACACATACATACACACACACACACACACACACACACACACACACACACACACACACACACACACACACACACACACAGAGAGAGACATATGCAAATGCAGATAAGAGTTGTGTGCAAGTCCCACATATTTACAGTCACACCCAGTCCCAACTATTTTTTCACTCTAAAGCAATGAGTGAGTGAGTGAGTGAAACAGGCGATGTTTGGTGTTAATTAAGCACGTCACGTCACTCTAACGCACAGAAGTTAAACAGTTCACAAAGATGTTTTGACATGTGTTCCTCTCTCATAATCATATGTTATGAAATTTTCTTGCTCTGGATGAATGAATGGTGACCTTCCAGCTGCACTTTGCTGCCCCTCTAATGTTTCCTGTATGCAGCAGGGATTAAAACATCACACATGGTGCCGTTTCTGTCTGAACTGCAGCTCTTGCAAGGTGACCGTTCTCATGTTAAGCACGCCACAAAAAATGTAAAATGGGATTTGGAGAACACTGACGCTGCTTCTGTAGTGAATCAGAGCTGCAGTGTTTTTTTTCTTCCCCCTGTGAGCCTCTCCACTCCACTCCCATCTCATTCATCCACTAAAACACACTCTTAGGACACACACTTACACCCCCCCTCACTGTTCACATAAATCAGCATGCATCCAATTATATCTGAATATTATTCTATATGAACATGCAATATTAATAGATGACTTTGTGCCCCTAGGACCTCTCAGCGTAAGAATAAACTAATTTGAGGTCACTTCCTCAGCGATGAACTCTCCTGAGTCCTCACAATGCAAATGTTCCTGAAGAGCAAATCTGAAGTGTTTGAAGTAATTGAAAAGCAGCAGGCAATTAGTCAGCACGGCTTTTACCTCATTCCCCTTCAACGCTGTTCTCCACTACTCAGCTGTGGTCTGCTATCTCTTTTGCTCACAACCAAAAAATCAATATAATGCAATAGAGTTGTCCTTAAAATGGCTGTCTTTTTGAAACATGCATTGATTATTAAAAAGGCACTATTTTTTTTTTTTTTTAAATCAGGCCAGAGAGAGGACACAGGCAATTTGCAGAACCACATTTGTCTAGCTCAGCAGTCCACATCTTATGAAGGTTGAGCAAATGGGTGATACAAACCAGAACTAACTTTTTAGCCACACAAGCACTGTGATGCTCCAGATATGATGGATTGCAATGAAAAGCTGTTGGTGGTTGCTTGAGGATATACCCTTTGGTGATCCCCTAACTTTACCTCTAGTGCCACCATGGGGTTTTTAGTGAAATAATTCAACAACTATTAGATGGATCACCCTGAAATTTGGTGTGCACGTTTATGTTCTCCTAAGGATGAATTTAAATAACTTCATTTAATTTCACATCAGCATTGTGTCAAAATATTTTTTATATCCCACACTTTGGTTTATGACGAAATACCTGCAACTACCTACCTGATATCGCCCTTAAGCTTCAGCTGTAGGTTACTTTGTGTGTATGCTAGTGCTAATTAGCAAATGTTAGCATGCTAACATGCTAAACTAAGATTGTGAACATGGTAAATGTTCCCCTGACCTTTCCTGAAACACCAAACACCACGAGTTTGACATTTTTGGCCTGGAGTGAAGTCTTTTGACAACTGTTGGATGTATTGGATGAATAGATGAAATTTGATTGTTTCAGCTCAGAGCACACAGGCTTCAGATGCATGACACAGAGGCAGCAACGAAAAGTTCAAACATTTCACCTTTAGTTAAGGGTAATGTAGAAAAGGGCAGTTAAGGGCATAGGCAAGGGGCAAAGTCAGTACGTGCACCCAAATCCAAAATTATACTAAGATTATACTCTCTGTGTATGTTTAGATAAGTTTAGATCAAGTAATGTGAATAACGTATTGGAAAACATTAAGCAAACTGAATTAAAGCTTTCCAGAAATGCTACGATTCTGACAAAATGACTCACTGATTCATCTGTATCTCTCTAAAGCATCTAAATGCAACTAAGTCATCGCTTGATGAGTTTTTAAAATCTTTAAACTGTATCACTGTAAGTATGTGGATGCACCTGCACTTCACTCTGTGTGCATGACTGAGATCGAAGCAGTTTACTCAGCACAGCACAAACACATTGAGATCGATATCGTAATGAGCACAGCAGGCTTTTGACTCGCTCCCCAACAAGAGCACCTTTCTTGCCCTGCAGCACAAATCACTAAGATCCCGGTGGATCAATGTGTCCTCCCTTCCAATGTGCAGTAAACATTATTAATGTCATTAGACTCACTGTTTATCCCCCGTTTATCTCCTCATATGTCCTGCTCTCTCCGTCTTCTAACCTCTTTTTCTCTTCTCCCCCTCTAAAATTTCCTCCTTACTTTTCTGTCTTGTCTCCTTCGACCTGTCCTCTGCTCTGTAGGTGAGACCTTCTCAGAGAACTACAGTCACACAGAGCAGTGCAGGCCATGCACACAATGTACCGGCCTGATGCGGTTAGAGACGCCCTGCACAGACTCCAACGACGCCGTCTGCGTCTGCAACTACAACTTCTTCTTCGACGCGATATCCGGCCGCTGCGAGCCCTGTACAGTGTGCCCTGTAGGAGAGGGCGTGTTTGCTCACTGTGAACACAATCATGACACGGTGTGCGAGGAGTGTGTGGACGATACCTTCTCTGACCGGGAAAGCTCCCTCGAACCCTGCCTGCCCTGCGCCATCTGTGATGACGAAACTGAGATACAGCTGGCCTTGTGCTCGCCAACCCGTGACTCTATCTGCCACAGTAAGTCATCTCCACACTCAAGTCGCCTTCACACCTGGAGGTCAGGTAACTTGATCCACACCATAGAAAAGAACGAGATATATCATTGGTCCATTTCACAAACCAAACTAAGAGCTGTAAACCTGAAGTCATATGACCATCAGTGGGCAGGTTTGGACTCATCATAGATTGTCAGCATCACAGGAAAATTTAAACTATAGCTAAAATGACTAGCTATAGTCAGTGACTGACTGGAAGAAAAGTAATTGTCAGGTTTTACTGACAACTGATTAAGCAGTATTTCTGCAGGCAAAAACATTGTCTGCCGCTTTTCTTTATCTTGAGTGATAGTAAACTGAATAAGATCATTGGATGGACAAAACAAGTAATTTCAAGATGTCAAATTGGGCTTCAGAAACTTGCGATTGTTTCTATCTCCAGCAATTAATTGAATATTTGAAAAAAAAAAATCATACTTGCCACCCAATTAAAACAAAGTTTATTGAAGTGACTGACCACAGTCGTGCTACATTTTACCAGAAATGATGGGTTTATTTATTTTCTCTGGTCTTTACAAAGAGCTGATCTGTTAAATAATGACTGATGGTGAAAACAAAACAGAACTTCTTATACAGTAATATTGTGAAGGTGATAGCTGCTAGTCATGGTCACTACGTTTTCCTTATATTTCAACTACGTCTTTGTTTACCTCTTTTTATCATGTTACCATGGTCACCAGGTAATAACAATACATGAGACTGGTTTCTGACAGTTTCCACAATGGGCAGATGGATCAAGTTAATAGAATTTTAGTTTAGCTTTTGAATTCATTGCAAACACAGTCCTGTCCTACATGATAATAAAGCACCAGTTTTTAAGCTTATACTATGTTGTTTAGTCCAGTTGAATTGGCCTTGTTTTCAGTTAGTTTGGGCAGATCTGAACACAGCAGTCACACTACAACTAGAGGGCATACTCAGCAAGACTGAGCTAAACTGCTCCCCTAGCCCGGTGAGCTTTGCTAGCAGGAGAATGAAGCGAAGCCCGGCCTGGACGAAACAACAAAGCATGTTGCCTTCTTGATACTTGGATAGAGAAGATCTCCAATAGGTGAACATTCTCACGTGGCTTTTACTAATTTACAATTGTGTTTTGCTTATTTACATTTTTTTCTGTGTGAAAAGAGCCTCAAAACGCAAGAAACTCGCCAACTCATCAACTGATTCGTACCACAGCAAACAAACTATAGGTCTGAAAAGGTCAGTGGAAATGAGAGCCCTCCTTGGTGTGGTTGTTTGGCCCAAATCCGAGTTTAAATGACATGTTCACACCAGCCTTATTAACCAGAACCAAATAGGGAGACACAACAGTTTGTTTGAGCTGCACCAAATATGTTAAATGTGAAAACATCCTTACTAGAGAACAAGAGTTGTCTCGGACCACAAACTGCAACCGGCTGCCAGTAACATCAGAGCTGTGTTAGAGGCATCATATGTGTCTCAGTTATATTTGAACCAGATACCACGGGGTGACTCTCACATGTGTGTGTAGGAAGAGGCGAGGTCAGAGGTCAGCCCTGGTTAGATTTTCAAATGGCAGCAAGTTGAAAGCTTTATCATTTAAAAGGTCAAAGACTACTACAGTGTCAACACAGAGACAAACACTAATCAGCTCTCCCACAGAGCAGAAGGCAACAGTGGAGGAGCAAAGTCGAGCTATTTGTATCTATGAGGAAAGGTGGCTCGTATACAAGGAAGTTGTAAATTGTCTCGGGTCGGATGAGGCATGAAATCGACCTCATCAGGGGGTTACAAGGCTCAAATCTGGGAGGTATAATGTCGTAGGTGTTATTGCTCTCAGCTTCCTTGCTGAAAATCCTTAAGGCAATCCCAGATAAGTCAGGATTGAACAGAACAGCCTTTTCTCAACAATGGACCCTGATTTCAGAAGAAGTGTGTGGTTCTGGTTTGTTCCTGAGATGCTCTTCTCCTACCATGTGGATTTTTTTTTTTTTATGCAAACTTTGACCAGAGGCACTTTAGTTGCGGAGTGATTAAATGCTTTTAAGCAACCTCTTAATAGCTGGAACATTTGCTAATGTGGGGCCTTTTATTGATCTCTTCTGCATTATCATTTTTAAATGAATATATTAATGACAGTGTTTAATATGAATGTTGGGATTTAGGCTTGAGCTGCAATATGTGTCTTTGGAGGACTGACTTGTTCGAGGTTTCAGATATTTTTCATGGCCTCAGAGACCGGCAGGTATTTTGATCTAAGTTAATGAACCTCAAAAATCTGTCAACACCTTGTTGTAGTGCAGTGTTTATGCTAGCACCACAGGGAGGTTGTCAATTCCTCTTTTAATAGACTGTAATAGCACTGACAGGCAGTGGAGAAATGGACTAAGGAAAGATAAGAGTAGGAAAGGTAAATGAGGTGGAAGAAGGGCTAATAACATAGATGATGACTTAACACCTTTCCTCCCACAAGCACCAAACACCATCTAAGGTGCTACAAATGAGACCATTCAAAATGTGACCTCTGCTTAGCTCTGTGATACATTTTAAATTGTGGGCCATCAGGTCAAATTTAGCAAGAAATCTGCCAGACTGGTTCACAACAGTGAGATCATATCATGGCATGAAAGAGTGCTCAGGTGATGTTCTTTCCAGCAAAAAATGAGATAAAGTTTTTGCAGTTTTTAGCCATGCAAGTGGTTTGGCTGATAGCAATTTCACCTTTTTTGTTCCAAACCAAAATCTCTCAGAAGCTATTGAATTCATTTTTAAGAAACTTTGTACAGACATTCATGGTCCCCAGAGGACGAATCCCTCTGACACAGGTGGCCTCCTGACTTTTTTTTGACTATTGCACTGTGTAATAAAATATTTCAACAACTATTAGATCAGTTGCCATGAAATTTGGCAGAGAAATTCCTCTTCCCTTCAGTATGAATTGTAACAACTTGTGAGCCAAAATCTTCATCTACCGCTACTGTTAGGTCAAAATATCAACATTTGGATTTGTTCAATACTTTTATATACTTTTAATTTAAGGACTAAACTAATGGCCCTCCCATTAGCCTATGCTGTATATTTTTTGCTGGGTAGCTAATGTTAGCATGCTAAACTAAGATGGTGAACATTATTACTATCATACCTGTTGAACTTCAGTCTCACCAGTGTCAAAGTTGCTAGTGTGTCTGTCGTTGTTGAAGGTGAAGGTGAAGGCAGTAACAGATGAAACAAACCAACAATCTGTTCTCCTTCTCTCTAACATGAACACATGTTGAAGCAATGTCCACATCTGTGCCGATACTCAAATTTCATACTTGTCAATACTTGCATCATGTGGAAAAGCAGCAAAGGCGTGCGAAAAAATGTCATCCTTGCTGTATTCAAATTTCCTGAATAATACAACAAGTTTGAAGTTGTAATGAGAGCTTGGATGGTCAGAGGGTAGGAATGACTTTTTTTCCCCTGCTTCTTGCCAACTCTGCTTTATTTCTTTTCTCATCAGGCCCCAGATTCCACCCATATCTAAACAAGCGTTATACTGTACAGCAATGTGGTGCAGTCAAGACTTCTGCTGATTCTCAGCAAGCACAGAGGAAGGCATGTTTACTCTGAAAGAACCCTCACGGCTAATGTGACAGGACTGACAGCCATCAAAAGAAAACCGCCCCTTACAACCCCTTAAAGACCCGCAATATGTATTCTAGAAATATCTGATGTACAGTAGTGTACAATACAGCCTTTTGCTGCCCATTTGGCGCCCACCCATGCTGCTGGTCTCACCTTTGACCTGCCTCATCCTGAGCGATGGTACTGTGGTGGTGACTGGAGATGGCACGATAAGTGACCTTGTGGGACGCCTGCTTGAAAGAAGAGCCCTGTCATTTAGCACCAGTGGGCCTGTGGGTAATGGCTGCAGTCACGTGTGGTGATGATGATGTTTCCAGGCTTTCCATGGTGGTCTGAGATGACTGTGCATACAGATATGTTTTCTGCAGCAAACAGGAAGCTGTCTCACTGGTATTCTCATCCAGTTTGTGTATTTTATTTATGTGAGGAAAATATATTTTTTTAAATTCCTACCCCGCTGTTTTTCTCTCTCGTCTACATATGGGAAGAAGATATGATTGAGGTATTATCAAATCCCCAAATCCCCAGTTCATATCCAGCTGTCACCAAGTGTCAATTACATGATACAATGACAGAGACAGAAAAAGAGAGAGGAAGAAATAGAGATAAAAACAGACAGAGAGAGCTGCAGCATATGTGCTGTGCTGGTATTCTGTGCTGAGGGGTCGATACGAGTCCTGGGATTTCTTCTGCTCATGCTCAGGTTTCGCTGAGTGACCTCTATGAGCACCCACGCTCGACTACAGGACACACACACACACACACACACACACACACACACACACACACACACACACATACGCAATCTTTTACAAGCTTAGTCCTCTCCTCCTCCAGACACACAAACACTTTTTTATGAACATCCAAAATCAATACAGCAGATAGCAGGCTAACATGGCACATGCACACTCATCCCCCTGCCAAGTGCGCTATAACTTCTACATTTTTCATTAAAACCCCAGACACGGCACATGTGTGAACCTCTTTGATCTGAAATTGAAAACACCCACTGCATCTCTTATTGAAGGTCTCTGTCCATTCTGGCCTCAGCAGAGCTTTTCTGAAAGGTGCTGTTGAGACTTCAGCTGAGTAGATCTGCATTAAACGTGAAGTGCTGAGTGTCTGTTCGAGTGTTTGTCCTCGAGAACAAGAGAGGGAAAGATTAACAAAACAGATAAAGGCAGACTTCTTTTCTTCTTATTACCCCGCTCATACCTCCCTCTCCTCCCCCCTCTGTGCATCTCTTCCCACAGTGGCCCTCGAGTGGCTGGGCTACCGGAGCGGTGGAAGGTGGCCAGTGTGCATTCAGCGCCTTCACCGCTGCAGTATAATTACTCCTGCTAATCAGAGCACTTTACAGCAGCTCCTCTGTTCATCTGCACCCCCCCCCCACTCTCTCCTAACACTCTGCCTCTCTGTCTGCCTCCCCTCTCCTCTATTAACCCTCCCGAACAGAAGACAGAGCGCTCACTTGAATAATTTGTAGTTTGTGTGTGTGTGTGTATGTGTGTGTGATGGATGTGTGCAAGTCAGGCGACAAACACTGAGGAAGATTGAGATAGAGGCCGAGCTGAGACAGAGGGAGAGTGTTTGGCGGCTGATAAAGAGGTCATTGTACATGTGCTGAGCCTGATAGTTGCTCATCTCCACCCTGAACTGGCAGCAGCCAAGACATCAACCTCCACACAGCACCCTGGGGTTAACTTCACCATAAAGACCTCAATGGCTCATAAAAATTAAATCTTTTTTTCCTGCCCCCCTGGTCCACACCCTGCTAATAAACACATCTCCCTGCACACACAACCCCACGCTCATAAAATCCCGGGCTAGTTTTATTCTGTTTCATGAGTGTTTTAAACTCACTGAGGCCAAAATGAAATCGTTAAAGCTCCACCGCCGCCTATAAGCTCCCATTCTGCTCTAGCTGAGGTATGCAGCCTCTGGAGCCCCGCGTTTATCCTTTTGTCTATGGCCAACCCTGCCGTGTTTTTCTGCATCAGCCCGGAGAAAAAGAGGGGGAGTTACAATAAAGATGTAGCGTAGTGTACTTTAGCGGCTGCCGCTCTCTGTGTTGAGTGAGTGTTATGTAAAGTACAGTCCTTGGAGAGCTGTCATCATGGCTCAGACTCAATTTACAGCGGGTCCTGAGGTGTGACTGATGCATTTATACATCTGCATGGAGGGAGAATTCGTTGAACCAAAGAAAGGCGCTCACAGTGGTGTAGAATGACTGATAGCTCAGTGCGATAAAGGGGAGGCTGTAAGGATTGTAAAGGATTCTTTGACGTACTGTATATAAGACCCGCCCGTCTGCACACTTTCACTCACTTTCACACTTTTCATTCACAAGTTATTCTATTTGCGAGCTCGTGTTGCATAGCTAATACCATTAGCCGGCCCTGCATTAGCCGGATGATGTATGGCGTAGCTGAGGAAACCTGACTACATCCCAGGAAAGGTCAAGAGATGCATGTAATACAGACACCCATGTTCCACTCCTCTGAATCCTCCCTCCTTTTAGACCCGAATCAATAGCACAGCTTTAAATAGACCTCTGCATTATTTCTGTGTCTCTAAGTATGGCACGCACATGTGCCGTAGTTTTTCTGTCCATGAAGGATATTTTCTCCCATTTCAGTAAACCAATCTCCCCCTCGGGAGGCAGGAACGCCCCGTCATCACCACGCAGACAGACAGACCAACGTGGACTCCTAATGACCAACAGAAGTTTTTCAAATACGTCCACCTAAGTTGCCCATCGAGGTCCCATCGGACTATTAAAGGGAGTAACCGTGTGTAAATTATGCAACAAATCAATGTGGAGAAACTTGACTATCTGCCATGTCAGTGAAAACAGAATATCTGTGTAGACAGCCTCGGCCCGTGATGGTCCGCTGAATGTCTTTCTTTCTTGTAGACTCTCATCTGACCACATCAGTGGCCACAACAATCAGTAGATCAAATTTTCTTCCCCAAATTCTCCATTTAAAAAATACACTAAATTTATTTACAAGATGATTTGAAACTAATTGTGTCTTAGATCATTTGCTCGTCTGCTTAGTACTAACACTTACATACACCATTAACGAAGCTGCGTTATAGAGGTGATAGCATTTAAATATAATGATATATTGTAGGTTTTGGCTTGATTTATTGCTGCCACTTTAGAAGAGTAGAGGTGAATGAACATTGTGATGCTAAAAGCAATGACAATTACACTTAAACTCCAACAGCAACTTGTCTTTGGTCTTTGTAAGAACAATGTCCTCACACTGTCAACAGTTTTCAGAGAGATTATTTCATCAAGTAGTTCCAATGAAAACTGCGGTTTATTCACAGCAGAAATGTCAGAGGTGGATACCTCACACCCTGGACAAATAAAACTAAAAATATCTGTGTTGCTCGATACCAGAAGAGGTAAATGAGAAAATATGGTATTTATTTATGTATTGTTATTTGGATGAACTGGCCCTTTTAAAATAAGGTAATGTGAACTGTTCTGTAACTTATCAAATCCCCAAATTGTGAATAATTTAGCCATGATTTAACTGAATATACTGTGAATATTAGTGTAGACAGTGTACTAAGAGCAGGTAAGTAGCATTAATATGTACAGTAGCTGTGTAAATTTTTCGAGAAACTCCATGAATCAGCAATTCAGAGTGAAAGCTGAATGAACTTACAATACATGACAAACATTTAGATATACTTTCTGGGTTTATCCATCATGCTTTGGAGGTACACCCCAAAAACAGAACAATTGTAAAGTAGAACAACCCCTAAAGTGTTTGGGCTACAACGTCCCAGTCTTTGGCCTTGAAGGAAGCCTTAGGGGTCTCCACAGGGTTAATCCTGTGAGCGCCAGTATGAAGCTAATGAGGAGCAGCCTGAGGTTCTGCTGGGAATTACAGTCTCAGATCTGAACCGGGCTGCACATTCTCCATCCCCACCAGGCTGCTGAGCTCTGAGGAGTTTTGGTTTTGGCTGGACAGGCCATCTCCTCGGCTTGCTGTACCTGAGGGGGGGAATGATCTGCAGGCTACTCTGTGAGCCTTTCTGCCATCTGACAGAATCACTGCAGTGTTACTTACAGTACTTTTCAAAATAGAAAGCATAAGATGACAGGACCGTAGGAGAGATTTGATGGATGCATTGTGTTTTCAGGACAAGCCATGCCCATCAGAGTGGGCATTGCACTGCTGCAAAGGGGGGAATTACACTGAATCATTAAAGGAGCTCACAAAGAAATAGGAAATAGGACAAATTGTGAAAATTTTCAAGGCTTAGCTGTGATAGAAACCAGACCCATCCAGTAGCACAGAGCTTTCCTGCCTCTCTGGCCTCAGTAAAGGCTACACTCCACATGATGACCTCCCTAAAGCCCCAGACTGTGTTTTCCATGATCCCATATGACCTTAATGTCATGCAATGGGCAGAAATCAAACAGACGGGGATGTGGTGAGAGGAGACCAGGCGCATGGTGTGGGGTGGGCTGGTGGGTGATATTTGCCCCCATCATAGAGAAACATTCCTTTGCTTTTTGCACACAGCAACTGAGCCAGCACCCATCTGTCTATCAGAAACAGCTGCTGCATGTGCGCAGTGTATCAGACATCTGGTTGGGGACTCGGTGCAAACAAGCTCTCAGAGAAGATATGAAAATGTGTCGGCATGGCAGGATTTCTTCTCAGCCAGGATAGCGGTGTGGCTCAAGGGGACAGCAGTGTCTGTCAGTCGGTCCAGACTGAAATAGCTCAACAACTATTGAATGGATTTAAATTTGGTGAAGATATCAATGGTTCCCAGAGGATGAATCCTAATGACTTTGGTGATCCCCTGACTTTTCCTCTCACATGACCATGAGGTAGGCATTTGTGGGTTTGAGTGCAAATAAGCAAATGTTGGCAAGCTGGCAACATGGTAAACTAAAATAGTAAACACCATCTAGTGCGGCTGTAAAGTCTTAACTTTGTTTCTTCCTCAGTTGTATCTAGGTGTGTTTCTTCTCTCATAAAGGCTAATTTCTCTCATCTTCTTCCACACAGATCCTAACCTACCTACAGATATATCTCCCACCTCGGACATGGCTTCATCTCCACCCCCCTTCACCAACTATTTCCCACCGGACGGCTCCGACAGCCCTTTGCCAGGTGGAGAGACGACCACATCGAGCGCTGGCTCTCCTCGCTTCCTTGGCCACGGCCTCAATGAAAACCTCATCCCTATCTACTGCTCCATCCTGGCTGCTGTGGTGGTCGGCCTCGTGGCTTATATTGTCTTTAAGAGGTCAGTTGGATGAAAGACAGAGATGGAAAGCTTGCTCTGTGGCCAAAGACATTGGCACAATTGGGTTTTACACCTCAGCCACGATGTAATCTAGGGCAGAGAGGGTGAACAGTGATAGTAATGGTGGTCTGGTTGGGTGATGTTAGAGTGACAGATGTTGCCCCAGGCTACACAATGGCAGGAAGGTGGCTGGTGAAATATTCAGGCATGCCGACGTCAAAGGGGTTTTGACCCAGTTTTCAGAGAATCACTCAATGAGCTTTTTTCTAAAAAAAAAAAAAAAAAAGAAAGAAAAAAAAAGAAAGAAAGGTCACACCACTTAATGCATTATAAAGGTCACACACATGAACACATTAGTGAGGACATGCAACCACGCATTCAAGCACTCAGACAGACAGATACAAGCCCAGGCTAGAACACATTTGAAGCAAGTAAACAAGCTCATTAAAGGCATTGATTGTTTGAAAAGTGCCGACCAGGGGAAATTTGAGTGCCAGATTTATCAGCCTACAGACGCACACATCTGGCTAATACTCCTCATGCACAAACAGTCTGCAAATTATGTGCATTTCTTCAACACCCAATATTAAGTAAACATTTAGAGGTGTTAACTGTACTGTACCACTCAGTACCTCATGAATATTTTAATCATTGAGTCACGAGTCATTCATCCTCTGAAGAAAAGCTACAGCAGAGAATCGTTAAGCTTCCCTAATATTTTCTGAGCATCTTATTACAGGTTTCTATTCTATTCTTAGGCTAAAATAATTGATCATTCTCAGGCACACATGCAGTTTACAAGATAATAATGGCAGATTTACCATTGAAATTCACTCTGTAACAATGATTTCGGATAGAAGCAGACAACAGCAGGTTGTCCATTAATGACAGGCGACGCTGAATTGACAACTCTGTTTGGCATTTCATAGTGTTTCCAGCTCACAGATTTCCAAATAGTAATCTTGTAAAGGGTTTTAGCTCTTGATGGCTAAGAACATTATATTGTTCAAATAGCGTGAGGCTAAAGCTACATTTCCCAGGCGAAAGGAAGCATCGTCACTAGTTAATGATCCATGTAGAAGACATGGACATAAAGGAAATACATTGTTCTTGTGTAAACGTATCCAATAAAAAGCAGGACAGAACTGCTAACATTAGCCTTAACTCTTATAGCATCCAGGATGTGCTTCCACATAGTAGAGAAGCACTGCACTGTGTAGATGTGTTTGAGTTTGAACAGGTTAATGCAGGTAGGACATGCTAACGATTGTGGCTTATGCTAGGGCATAAAAACACACAGGTGAATCCATTCCTTACATTTTTGTTCCAGTGTTTGGTTTAGGATATATAGATAAGTGGTTGTTTGCCGACTGAAATTTTAGTTACTACCATCTCTGATCATCCTGCTACATGGAATGTATTTATCACTTGACTGTTATTGTTTTATAGCTCATAACTGCTGTGAAATCGAAAATATCGATAAGTCAGATAGGATCACATGGCATCTCTTCACAGGTGGAACAGCTGCAAGCAGAACAAGCAGGCAGCTAACAACCGCGCGGCTACAAACAACCAGATGGTGACGCCGGAAGGAGAGAAGCTGCACAGCGACAGCGGCATCTCGGTGGACAGTCAGAGTCTGCAGGAGCAGCAGCAGCATCAGCAGCAGCAGCAGCAGCAAGCCCATGCTGAAGTCCAGACTCAGCCCTCACGCTCACACACACAGGAACAAATAGGTGAGCCTGAAACTCACTCCTTATTTTAACATTTTCACTTTGTCATTATGAATTACTGAATGAAGGTTGAAGGGGCAATTTTATCCATTTAAAATCAAATCTACAACACAAACTGTGCAAAAAGCGAAGGGGTCTGAATACTTTCTGAAACCACTGTATATTTGTCACAGAAACTCTAACTTAACATGAGGCTTTCAGCCAAGACTGAACATATTCCCCTTTCACACCTTGGTATTGTTGCTGCCAAAGAAAGTCACTATCAATTACATCAAGATACTGCAGTGAGATTTGGAGAACCTGTGTAGTAGTTTTTCATCATTGTGCAAACATTTTCCTCAGAGCCAAGACACATTTCTGGGGATTGAGATCAAAAACAAATATATCACCTAGCAGCAGGACTAATACCTCGCTGCCAAGAGCAGATAGGTGAGGCCAAATCTTACATGCATGCATGCATGATGTATTAGACTCCAGGAATGTGGAGATTCTGATTGTGAGGCACTACAGTAACATGAATATGAGGCCTGCACCAAACATTAGATCATTATACCCTCAATATGAGGCTGAGAGATTCAGTGTTGACAGAAGTTTGACACAGTTTCAACCTCAGTCAGTACATATCAGAAGTGTAATGTATAAGGAGGGCAAGAAACTTTATATGTTTGATCTATATTTACCTTTACTACCCTTACCACTCCTCTATTTCTATCTTTGTCTACTGGGGCTCACAAAGTATTTTGGGTGTGGGTCTGTAGGACAGGTTTTACCACATAGTCTGGCAAGCCAGACAAAATCTAAAAGGTTTTGTAAGACGAACTCAGTATATCATGTCGGGCGTGGACGGATAAAACTAACATCATGCACGAGCAATCATAAATTATAATTTACAATGTGCCTAATTTACTTCATGCAGTGCAGTGCATTGAGCGAGATGAACACAGAGGGAGTGTTAAGTTATTTCTTTTCTACAGTTATCTTTAATTGCTACATGAAGACAGAAGAAAACAAACAAACAAAAAATAGCCTAGTTTGTCTCTTGTAATTATTTATATGTTTTTATTTTAAGGATACGTTTGAATTTATTTTTATATTTCTTACACTACTTATTGTCAACAAATCCCATGAAAAGACCGAAACCAACAATTTGTTAATTAATCCCTCAACACTTTTCAGCTTCACTACCCTGCCTGTGGGCTCCAGCCCCAAACCCAATGCTTCCTAGCGAAGATGTAGATCTGTAAAAAGGGGTCACAAATTCACAAATATATAGTTTCATTTTTCTAAATAGGCTCAGTAATTTCCTCAAACAGCTGGGCGGTGCAGTTTTCAGCAAACATTACTCAAATAGGATTAAATTATGCATTTCTTGGGGACTACTTTCAAAAATTGCTGTAGATGTTTACTGTCTCTGAATATTTAAATCATCAATAAATGTGATGTAGGGAGTTCACTCGCCGACAGCTGGGTGCAGGTGCATCAAATAAGGCTGGCTACATGGTGGGGAACTGCACTGAGCGCCTGCGAAAAGAGGATAACCTTTAAACAGCCAACTGGAGAGTAAAAGCAAAAGCTGCAGGAGTGAGACGCGACCTCTGCACAACAAAGAGCAGTCTACCCTCCTTCAATACTCACTTACATTAAAGAGATGAAAGCAGCATTCTCACTCGATCTATCGGCATAAACCTGACAGGCTTTTTACCTGAAGAAGAAGTCTCAAGTTCAGTCATGATCTTGTTATCCATTCAACATTCTCTCCCTGGCTCCCTCTTTCTCAGGATTTCATTCTTTCCTTTCTAGGCTTTTTATGTAAAGCCTAAGAAATAGTTATACATGGATAATAATGTGCTAACAAGCCACACAGCTGACAAATCCTCCCTTGAACAATCCGTGGCACTGTGTCTTGTACCAATACCAATTACATTCTAATGAGGCTTGGGAACAGCTTATTTTGTTTTTTGTGTTTTGTTTGAGTCCCTCTTTCCATTCTTTCACTCCACAAATGCAAAGCCCACTGCATGTTGAAGAAAAGAAGGAATTTCTTTTGGGAGGAAGAGCCCGGGATTGGTTCATTGAGAGGATGACTGCCCCGTCAACCCTGCTGCCTCTTTAACTGATTGGCTCATTAGCAGGTGTTACGAGACGGGATCCAGGCCTGGTCTCGCTGCCTTTCAAAACCTGATCTGGCATCGGCGTTTAGCACGTGCTAATTGGCATTAACACTGTCTGCAGGTGCGGAAGCCATTAAAAAAAAAAAATGCAGCAAATGCTCTCATGCAGGGGGTTGTTGGTTCTTCCACGACCAACCGGGGTATGGTAAAATACACAAGGGGCTGAGAATATGCACAATAAATGCACGATAATCGCAGGGGGTTTCCTGTTTCCAACGAACCATATTTTACTGGCGGCTAAAATAATGGGAACACCTCCAGTCAAAACAAGTCAAATAAGCTTTTAAAACGAGAAACAGAGCAATGAAAATGTCCCGTGTTTTGAGTGACAACATTCAGAGAGGGTTTTCCCTGCGTGAGTCACCGTGGAGGGGTGAGAGCCTCCTACATGAGGGGCGCTCAGCCTCATTTCTGTCTGCTCATCTCCATTAAAAAGAGCCATCTATCTGTGCTGCACCCCTCCCTTCCCCCACAACCTCTTTTGCTGCCTGCTTCCCCTCCTCTGAGTTGTGCATATTGAATGTGTTTAAAATTTAAACAGGACTCTAACCCCTTCACTCACATCTCCTAACTGTGCATCCATGCCCTGTGTTTGACCTCACAGTCTACACAAAATGGAGTCAACGCATCTGTCGGTCAAAAACCAGTCAAAGGAGGCTCGGGGGTTATTGCAAAAATCTAGATTTTCAGTTCAGAACACAATTAATAAGATTGTTATTCATCCGAATAAAGAGTGAAACAGCAGTTTCTCTTCAGCTGAATGTCACAGGGAAATGCTTATTTAAAAAAAAAAGAAAAAAAAAAAGAGGGTCTTTATTGCAGCACTGCAATCAACCATCATCAGGGGGACGCAGCATAGTTTTACTAAACATTTGTGATTCTGGACAAAAGCCTGAAGGAGCTGCAGGAGCTCAGCAGTATGTTCCTCAGTGTGTAACATTATACTGCTGCGGGTTACAGTGATAATGAGCTGAGTCATGTAACGAATTACTAGCTAATCCAGTTTCAGTGATAGAGGAGGGATGCCTTGTGGCTGGTTGTCATCCTCCCACATTAGGAAGTTTTAATAAACTACTCAGAGTGGATGTATTCCCAGAACTGTTATGAGTTTATCAAGAAGGGCAACAACAACAACATCATTCATATTCAGTGTTTGTTTCACTTGCTCATTTATCTTCATGCTAGCATCTATGGATTAATGAACAGGTCTACAGTTTACAGCCCCATGGGCCCCTGAGGTGACTCAAGGGTCCGGAGTCTCTGTTTGAAGTGACTCTTATTAAACTGTAAAAGAGACATAACATTAGCCCGGCAGCTGGTACAATGGCTAGCTTGGTTAGCAGTCAACTGACAAAAAATGAACAAATCACAAATCAATAATCACAAAACAGTTGTAATGTTGCAACTAGGGCATTTGGGGAGTAGATAAAAGATGTCAATATTTGTTTGATCTGTAGTGGTTGCTATAGCAACAGAAAGTTCAACTCCATCGTAGGCGCTAACAGGGGCTGTGTCTGGGGGCTCGCTGACTCATAATCCATCCATGGATTTTGGGGTTTCAATGGAAAAGTAATAAAATAAGCAGTGCAATGAGGCACTGCCCCCTGGGAGTGATCGAGTAGCAAAATGAGAAACAAGTAATACATTTTTTTAATTAGTAAAACAATCTCATTGTCTCTTTAACCTTTCCCTGGGAGTTCTTGTGATTACTATGAAGCCATCTCAATTCCAATCTCAATCAGCAAATTTCTAAGCTTTACCACGGCTTAGGGTCCAATCAGGGTTGCCCGCATGTGCTGATTAAAAAAGAAAGAAGAAGAAAGAAGTTGGCAACAAAAGCTTTCGCTGCGATTGGGAGTTCACATTTCAGAGTAGACCTGACTCAACTGGTTCAGTGAAAGACAGCTTGTATTGATTCCTGGAATGAGGTTGGACTCTATAAAACATTGGACAGCCATGTGGCTATTATTATCACTGCTGGCTACAAGATGAGGTGCAATGCTCGTTCAGAAACAGTTGCATTGAGGCAAAAGTACAGGTGCAAGCCACTGTGCATGTGCCTGGACTTGTGTGCGTTACAGATGGCTATGCACTGGCCAGCGTCAGTGTGTCTCTGCTCTGTGTCATTGACGATTTCTCTAGAGTGCCTGTTTAAACAGGAAGGAAGAGATAGAGGAGTGCTATGAACTGTGGCTATGACTGGACAGAATCATTGTGGATAGATATGGTGAGCAGAGAGGCTGAGCATGGCTATCTCAGTGTAAATGAAATGTGAAGAGAAGGAGGGGTTTTTTGGGAAGGGAAAGGGAATGTAAACGGAGGGAGAGCCTGTGACATTCTACCAAAGAAAGCCCCTCTTCTGAAGCTTCAAAAAAAACCCTCTTGGACTACACTTCCCTGGCACAAGGATGCATTGATGAAGACGTGAAAACACCCACCAGACTCGGGGGTCCTCTCAGAAACGCCTCTGCATTCCTGAGGTGTTTCCATGGCTTCCCTCAATTGACAACAGGTTAAGAAGTTTGTGGGAAAAGAGAGCATTTGTCTCCCATCCTCATCCAGCTAATGATTCCAGTTTAACAGGTTTGGATGGGTGAGTGACACCACAGGGCCCCCTGCAGGCAAAAGGGGTTAGAGTATACAAGCATTTTGATGGATAGGTTAAGTTGTAATCTTTGTAGGGAGGGAACTTGCTGAAAAACATTTCCCCATGAATCAGAAACTAATCAAGGTGCCCTTAATCAAAGGACTTCACACTTACTAAAGAGGAGCTGCTCAGTGGGAAACACAAGAGGTGTTGACATAAGTGTGAATATGCATAACTGTGTGAATAAGAAAAAAGGTTCTTGTTCAAAAAAAAAAAAAAGTACCACCACTGATTTAAATATCACAACAAATCACCTGTCTGTGTTTCTTTTTTACTCTCCCTGCAGTGGTGCGGGTGGATGGTGACCCCCAGTCTGACTCAGCTCCCCCTGAAGTCTGAGGAGGAAAAGGAGGAAGAAGAGGAGGCGTCAGAGCTGAAGACAGGGAGAGGAGAGCAGGGGACCCGAACCGTGGACCAAAAAGAAAGAAGGGGGGGGGAGGGGGGCCAGGGCCACACAGAATGTAAAAACTGACTCCGACTCATATCTGAAGTGGCCACAGAGCAAAGACTTGACTTGCATGGACCTACCAGCACCTTTGGGCTATAGTCTGACTCTTCATCCCTGCATAGAGTCCAACTCTATCTATCAGCGTGCCTGGACACAACTTCTACGGCAATATCAGTCACTACCTGCAGATACATTATCGTAGATATGCCAGTGCATCTCCTATTAACTGAGTAGTCCAGTATCTAATGTTGACATATGACATCATTCTCACTAACTGCCAGCTTGTCCTTTGCCCCTTTCTAATCTTTCTATTTTCCCACTAATTCCCACACCCACTTGCCATGATACGTATGTGCCTAAAAGGTAAATAGGCAGGAAGGTTCTCCATTATCTCCTCTTTCTTTTCAGCCTTTTTTTCCTCTCACTTCTTCCTCGGTGGCATCCCACTCTCAGATAATCCGCTCTCCATAGGATTCACTCTATTAGACCCCCGCCGTCATCTGCGATACAAAAAGCAGCGGGGGAGCTGTGAGTCACACCCAACTTCTTCTGAAGTTTCTTGTTCTTTTCATCATTTAAAGACAGACGCGTTTCATGGCATGCTCTGTTGTAAAACGTTTGTGTCATTGTTTAAGATTGGCTGCACCGACTGATACAAGTGACTCATATTTGTGAAGAAAAAGGTCAATTACCGTGTAGCCCACTTGGTAATCGACCATTTTTTTCCTGAGCGAGATGCTTCCTCCTGCACTCCGCAGTCTTCATCCTCCCTGTGACATAGATCTCGTCACAGTGCCTCCCCGGTTTGTGTTTCAGTAATTTTGTGCTTATAATGTAACACACCCAAATGTTTGTCTCCTGTTTATAGAGCATTTACTTTCATTTTGTAGCTTGAGGTACATCGCTGATTCAGCGGGGTGCCTCCACGGCCCTCTGTGGAGCCTGGATGTGCAACAACCTTTCTGGTCTGTGGGGCTCTGCTGACTCACTGCGAATGTGTCCAAGGGGAAGCAACAAAAAAAAAGAAAAAGAAAAAAAGAGGAGCTTTGACGTCACCAGTGACTCAGTGTACAGAGCTAAACTGGCGCTTTAATGAATCTGGGACTGAAAAAATTTGCAAGAAGGGAATCCCATCCATCATAATTTAAGTTTAACTGAGTGGAAAATTGGGACACCCCTCAGAGGCTGACTCTCTTTTTACTATCCCCACCGCCTCCATCTCCACATTCTCACTCTTGCAATCTTGCGTGCGGCTCTGTCTGCGTTATAGAGCCTGATAAACAGTGTTCTGAAGCGCTAATGCATCGTCATTGGTGCTCGTGTCAACACGGGGCCCATTAGAGAGACTTCCTGACAGGCAGGTAGTAATTACCTCAGGGTTTCAGCTTCATTTAGCCTCTGCTCCACTCAGCTCAGCCACCTCTCATCTGGATTAATGCTGCGGACAAGGGAGGGGCAGCGCGGCCCCCTTTGAAGCCTCGACGTAACAGATCCCTTATCCAAGTCCGACACCATTGACATTTACTATATCGCCATGGTGATATAAAAGCACTTAGTCCAGGCTCACTTCTAAGGCTGGTTGGCACCTTTTATCACGCAGGACCACTTTTATGTTGCCCCCACTCGCTGCTTGCAGTAAAAGGCAGCCGGTGTAGGTACGTTGTAAAAGAAGTCTACCGTAGCTGATCTAGACTGCGTTTATTCCTGCAGAGGCACCTACCTTCTCAGGGTCCCTCTCATTGTGGTATGACTATGTCAAGAGATCCGTCGAGGATTTCTGTAAACAATCTGTAGATGATTGTGTAGATGTGTGATAGGATAGGTCGAGAGGTATTAAGCAGCTGTTAGGTTCACAAAAGGAGAGTGTAGAAAGATACGGGTTTATATTGTTGATATGCCAACATGACCAACATGAGACTGATGAATGAATGATATTGGAAACTCGCTTATTTGCTCTATTGATGAGAATCTCTAACTCTCTCTAAGGAAGGAAATAAGTCCACAAACAAATAGTGAGACGTGTTTTCCTCGCCAGCTTGTAGAGTTTAGTGAGCAAAAGATAGATAAGAAATGTCAGAGCGGAGACAAAGGAAATCATTATATCCTGAGTGATGCGGCCTGGATCGGTCACATGGTCTCCAACACCTCGAGACGGTGAAACTTTCTCATCTTTTCACATGTGATTCAGTCTAACAATTAAAACTCTGCTGTATTTTGCTCACATCTCATATGGGCATGTGGTGTGGACACGTGACCACACACACAGACACACACAGACACACACACACACACACACTACAGTGGATGATTCACTCCTCTATTGAGAGAGCCAGTATGATTCATCCTGATCCTGGCTGTGGCAGTGACATTAAAGCAGACTCTGCTACAGTATGAGTGACCAGAGTGTTGATTTACAGATAAAAAAAGAAAGAAAAACCCAACATACTCCTCAGCTCCTTTTGCCCCTGAGGCTCCATAAGCCCTCCAGCAGCACACTCATCTACCCTGAACCGACTTATTCTCTTTCTCTAGCAGCTTGTGAAGTGAGACACACAATGTAAAGAATGTACAACCTGAACATATGCAAGACACATTCAAGGATAAAGTTTAGGTTTGCCCTCGTTCTGTTGTTGTAAAATTGTTTTTTTCTTTACACTTTCCTGTTTGTTTGTATTATGAATAGTATTACACTTTTGGAATCAGTATTTTTTCTAACTGATATGTTATTTTGTAGCACTTATTAGATGTAATATGAATGCACTCAAAGAGTGTACCACAGTTCAAGTGCCTGTGTACAGTGTCGGGTCTTTAAGTTCAGAAGTTTGGCTATATTTTTGGCATTTTTCTTTCCTCCACATATTTTATGTTTTTATGTGCATTTCTTTGATATTTTGAGAGCTAATGAAGGTTTTTAGTAAACAGAAGTCAAAGCTTGGAGACGCAAACAAACTGTATAAACCTGGCACCGATATAGACAGGCTGACAGTACAAATAAGTTGCCAGTCAGCTCATACTGTATGTTAACATGCTATAAATGCTGGCAACTAAACAGGTCATGTAGCATTATGAAAACATATACATGCCACCTTAGACTTCTACTCTAAAACTCACATATGCTATTAGTCAATGGAAATCAGCTCTACTGTGCAGATGTCTTGCATGTACAGTAAGTTTCATCATGTATCTCCATGTCAGAGGCACCAGGACGTGTAATTTACAGTAACATGAAATCTATGGGGAGGTTCACTGTGATTCTCTGTGATATTATTACTACAAACTCGATCAGGACCTGATCCTGAAAAAGCTGAATGTCACCTGTACTGACCTACTAATGTAAAATGCATTGTGTAAATGTGAATTTCTTAGAGTTGATACAAGATACAGAAATACGCTATAAAATGTACAAAAACAAAAATGAGTGCAAATGATATGAACATCCATAATACAATAAACAGAGATGTCATTGCGTTACGTGTCCTCTTTGTCTGTGTAGCTGAACTGGCAGAGAGTGGTTATGTTTGCAAACACACAGTAATCTAATCTGATGTGAAATGCCTTAAAGGAATGGTTTGACATTTTGGGAAATACGCTTCTTTGTCTGTGCAAGCAGGTTATTACCACATCACAGTTACGTTTTATAGTAATTATAACAGGAGTGAAGGAGCAAGTCAGGTGACGTAGTACAGACAACAAAGTTCACAGTAGGAGGAGGTTGGGTCAATAAAACACATGATTTTCACAAAGGTAACTGCTGTTTCTTTCTCACGGTAACGTTTGTTATTGTTACCATGATGACGAAGGTCCGGTATGCCTGTCGAGGGTAGGGACAAACGACCTACATGGCCATTTAAGTTGGAGGTCTCGTCAGCTTATTCACTTCCTGGCAGCACAGTGCTGGTGGTAGCTTCATATTTATAAGACAAACATCATGTAACTCTTGGCAAGAAAGGGAATAAGTCTAAATGTCAGCTATTCCTCCAATGCAATATTAGGTTTAGAATTGATCCATCTAGACATCATGAGACGAACAGAGAAACCTCACCGAGCTTCTACTCTGATAATAATAAAAAGAAACATTTCAAATTATTCCAAAAGCTGACTTTGCAGACCTCAAAATCTCTCCTCAGACCTGATGTTAGGCTTAAGAAATTCAGTTTTAGTATTTTTCTTTTTTCTCTTCACAAAAACACCCACAGGGATTTGTGAAAATGACCTCAAGCAAATGAAAATAAAATGCTGAAACCAGAAAGTATGGAGTGGCAGACCAGCAGCCAAACCACAGTCAAAAGCAGTACCATATGTGAAGGTCCATTGGACCCACAGTGTGTTTCCCTGCAGTCTTATCACCATTTAAGCTTTCTGGGGTCCAGTGGGGGTTTCTCCCTGCTACGTGTCAGAGATGAATCCTCACTGATTTATCCTCCACAGACACAGACATGACATCAGCAGACGACATGAGAGGAGGAAAGTCACCAAAGTATAAATGTTTTTAACAGCACAAAAGTCTAGTTGCTGCAGTTTCTTGTGAAAATATCACAGTTTTAACAAAAGAACTTCAATTTTACTTGATTGATTTTGTGCAACTGGAAAAGCAAAACAAAACAGTCACTGTGTGAAATGTTCATGTGCAGCTCTTCTCCGTCCTTGGCTGGTTTCTATATGAGAGCATGAATGCAGCAAACCAGCCTGAGATGGCGGTGACAGATAGACTGCAGAATTTTAATTTCATCAGCAGGGAGCACTTATATGGAGACACTAATCAAACTACATTTTCTCCCTCTGTCAAGATTAATCAAGACTGCAAGTCAGCTGAAATGACAGAAAAGTCTTAAATAGATAAAAGGAGACAGAGATGCTTAAGAAGCAAAGGACGTATTAAAATATGCTCAGGGCGATAAAACTCAAACACGACCACATCACTGACTCATAGAGAAACATGCAGTCACTTTCAGCTTGAAGGAGATCAACGTCTGTTTTGGTGCTCTTTTATTTATTTATTTTTTATAGGTGTTTTTTTCTAAATCAATGGATTATTGCTTTAACCATGTGAAACATTATTGGCCTCCATCAGCACCTGCTGCACTGAAATCTACATCATGCACCACTATGTGTGATTGGTTTACGACACAGAATTGTTTATGACTAAAAACGCTCTGTCTCTCGGTCGTCACATACTCAGCACCTGGAGGCCTGAATGGAAACGTTTGTGACTTGCTGCTTCATAGAGAACGGCAGCTGTGTTCACCTTAGATCAAAGCAACAACAGAGACTCTCCTATCTAGATAAACTGCCTAAAATCATTATGTTTATATTATGTTATACCTGAGCTCCTGTCTGGTTGTACAACGGCAGAAGTTACATTTTGTTGTTAACACCGCAAAACCTTTTAGGGAATGGACACATTAATGAAGTGACTTTGACACAGGAGACTGCTTTTCACATCTCGACTCCTCCAAATTAAAACATGTTTGAAGCTGTGTCTGGTTTTTCTACATACAGTCCACTGGTCAGTGATGTCACCTATAGATCACCATAGATACCAAGTAAACAAAACAACTTTATCAGCATCCTTTTCCAGAAAGAAGAGAGGCTCACCTGGTAGAGCGCATAGGATTAATCCTGACTGCAGTGGCCATGTGTTCGAGTCCGACCCGCGGCCCTTTGCTACATGTCATCCCCTCCCCCTCTCCCTGAATTTCCTGTCAATCTCTCACTGTACTGTCAGAATAAAGGCAAAAATGTCCAGAAATATAACTTAAAAAAAAAAGATACCTTACTTCTACCCTTAGTGGAGGCAAGATTTTACAGGAGAAATACACTCAGTGGCCACTTGATTAGGTACACCTGTAAAATGTATTGCAATTCCATACAACTGTGCTGCCATAAAATATACTTTTAAGATGCCTTCAATGTAATGTTTTTATTTACAATGTAAAAAAAGGTTTAATTTAATGATATGTTTTTTTTGTGGTGAACAGCATTATAGTCAGGTGTTTCTAATATTCTGCCTCTGTCTTGTTTGTTAATGGGAAGGACAAAAACTAGAAACACCTCTCCATATAATGAAGTCCAGTACAACAGCACCTTTAACTATGTCCTCGATAATAAACATAATTAAATTTACACATCTGACCCTGTCATCAAAAACATAATAAACTTCATAAAGCTAGAATTTATGGCACAATAGCTGCATTCCATTGCGTTCGATTGTACAGGTGTATAAGTGTATAAATGACCATAAATACAGTCTTTTCAGAATATTATCTAGGGAATATAGTTGCTTATTTCAACCTGACAAAAATGTTAAATAATAATAAAAAAAAGGTTTCCAGTACAAGCAACAAATTCTGTGTTCTTCCAACCTCATTTTCGAAACTTCATTTTCAAAACAAGGTAAAGATACAGTAGATCTGTCCCATCTCATGAAGAACCCTCATCATTTTCAAAGTAAATCTGCTGTTGACTTTCACATCCATTTCTTGGCAAAATTTCCAATTGTTCTCCAAAAAAAGAGAGAAAAAAAAATCCAGGAGTAGTATAATCCAGTGGACACAAATCAAAGTTCTGCCATAATCATTAACAATTAAGTGTTGTGAATGCGTAAACATAACCATAGAAAAGTTTAAGCAGCTGCTAGGAATAGATTTTGGTTTTTCAAGAGCAGATACTCTTGACAATTGAATAAACTATCAGTGTCAGTATAAACATTTTACTGACACATTCAGTGTCAACATTTTATGATTGTCAGATACTTTAACTACATGTTTCCTCATGTTAATATAAAAATCTTTCTATTTTAGGTGCCATTAAGGTTCGTCTATAATGTATTTGCTGTTCAAAAAAGTATTATATAGACATAGCTATGAGTTCTCAGTGCAATGAAGCCTTTTTGTTCCATAGTGTTGCTGTATATCTTTCAAAAGTGAGTCACTGTTTGATATCTTTCCTTGTACATATTGAATAATGTTGCTTCACCAGGGGCTCAAAGTGCTTTCTTTCTTTTTTTAATTTTAATTTTCCTTAGAAATTACACACTTTCTCTGTCACTTTCTGCCCTTTTTACCATCTAACAACGTATTCAAAAAGATGTTCTGGGCACAAAGTGAAGGGTGCATACATTACAGCAATGTTCTCACTCTCACAAAGTTTGAAATGAAAATAAAATCTAACACTGCCCTAAAAATCCATATGCATCTTGATACGAGGCGACAGTCAAGTCATAGATGTGGGCAAACTGAATCCCACTCAGTCGCACTGTAACGTTTCATTAGTCGGCAATGTTGTCTACACTACTTTGTAGCAGAGCAGGAAATAAGCAAACCAGATGCATGAGAATTCATCGAGTTGCATCAGTGCTGGACAGAACCATATGTGAGTTTTTTTTTTTTTTTTTTTGAATTTAAAAATGGGGGGGGGGGGGGTTTAAATGAATAGAAGATGTTTATTTAAGAAGTAACGTATCTGGCTGATTTCTGTCATTTGTAGAGCACAACTTTATACCATGAAGCTGACCGCAAGTTTATCTTTTTCCTACCAAAGGTGTCGGTGGTAGTAGAGGTCTGTATACATCTGGGTTAGATTAATGGATTTGTACAGAGTTACAGTATTTGGTACTGTGTGTCACATACAGAGTCGTATTTCCAGACAGAGACAAAACACTTCTTTGTTTCTCTTTGTTTCCAGCTGATGTTCCTCTGAAGTCCCACAGCAACAAGTGCAATGTGATAAATTAAAGTAAGTCTCATTGTTGAGTGTTTGTGGTGGGGTGTGTTTGACTTGGTGGGCTGGTTATCCACCAGAGTGAGGTGTCAAAGGAAGGGTCTCCCACAGCTGGCCACCATCACTCTTAAGTCTATTTCTCCCCCTCTTTCCAGCTTACTTTTTTTTTTTGACTCTTGTTCTTCTTTAAATCATTTGTCCTTATACATGAAGCTGTGACTTGGGACAGGGTGGTCTCCTTACCTCTACACGGGACGCAGGCAGATGGGAAAGGCCGGGGGTTGACTGCTTTGTTTAACTGCTGCTGTGCTGGATGGTTTCCTCATGTGCTCCACACGTTTCTCGCCCTGCAGAGACCTGTGTGAAAACACAGATAAAACAGAAACACAAACACTATAACATGATAGAGATCACAGTGGATGTTTCCAGCGTGGTCTGCAGCTGTGTGTGTGTGTGTGTGTGTGTGTGTGTGTGTGTGTGTGTGTGTGTGTGTGTGTGTGTTTGTGTGTGTTTATGTGCGCATGCATTGTTTTATTCCTCTGTGTCTTGTATATTTATTTGTCAGGTGTTTTGACATCACAACCATTTGGAGCCTGTTGAAAGACTCGCTCCTTCCTCCTCCATGTGGAAAGACGCCATTTTCCAAAAATATCCCCGCTCAGGTTGTCAGCTCACATTGAGCACAGATGTAGATTGACTGAAGCCACAGTCCAAAACATCTCCGTACAGATGTGTGTCAGTGCGCCAGTATTTTGATTTCACTCCAACTTGCTCTGGCTGTACTGAGGAACTCTGTGTTAGATGTGCGACATGTAGTGTTTCATGTTGTAAAAATGAGAACCACATTTCCCTTTTCCCATGAATCACAGTGCTTCCTGTGTCAGGGGATGTAGCTATTTCTCCATCCTCCCTGTTTTCACTGTACCTATGATGAAAAAAGGGAACTAATAATAACCCATATGAATTCAGATAAGGCAAACAATATAACATGTCTTTAAAATATGCAGTTGGAATATTGGAAATATAATAACGCAGGGTGTTGAAGGAATACTACAATGAAAATCTGTGTTTTGGTGTCAAATAGTGACCACCTGTTGGCTTGAAAGGTTGTTGTGAATGACGGCAGCTCTGGTCAGCTTGGATTTACACAGCATCTATAATGGATTTTAAACAAAACCCAGAGCAGAAAAAAAGGAGCACATCAACACATATCCATAAAAAACTATGAAATTCTTCATGCAACTTAATCCACAAAGAAGCATCTTCTATGTCTCTATCAAGAAATCTCTGAAAACAGTCTGGCGCTGGGTTTTAAGCACAAAAAAATTTCGCTTGGAAAAGATTCTTTTCTTAGTTCAATAAAGAAAAAGTTCATAATATCTTGAAGACACGATGTGTGAACTGCATCTATTGACATTTTACCAAAACCATAGTTTTCCATGATCATAGCCAAAGAGCTTTTGTTACCTTAACAAAAGTCTGGTCTCCTGCATCAAAGCTTTGTACACCCTCCATCCAGCCCCATCACCTCCATATGACTAAATGTAGCACTTTCTTCACTTTCTTAACTGGGGAAAAATAATAGTATTATACAAACGTAATTTATGTGGAAGAATTATACAGATGAATGCAAAACTACACCAGCATTAAGTACTGCAGGGGACTGAAACTGAGACCTGACACTGACTGGTTCTGCCCTATCTCTGAATCGAACCCAACCTTAGACCTGAAGCTGTATTTTTGCTTTTACTCCATCCATTACTGAAAGTTTTCTTGCAACACACTGGCCACACTCACTTTCCTTCTTCCCACAGGCCATTGTGAAACTGCTTGCAACACATGATAAACTGTATATGAACACACAACTGGAACAAAGAGAAGAAAGGGAATATTTCTTAATAAATTACATTTTAAACGTTTTTATTTTATATAAAAAGAATTGGTCTTATCAACAATCTACTTGTTGGATTACAATTCTGTAAATCAGTTCTTTGTTCATCGTTGTTTCCCTTTTAGACAGTTTGGGCGGGTCGGGAACGGAGGCTGTTGTGAGCTTGTAAAGCTCACTGAGACATTATATGTGACATTGAGCAACACAAATAAACTTGACTAACTCTATACTCAACAGAGAATACAACGTCTTCATAAACTCTCCCTTTGTTATGGAGTAGCATTTACTCAAACCACAATAACAGCACTGTTCCCTATGTTTATTTATGACACCCACAGGTAGCGTTCCCTATATGGAACAAACTGTTAAACCACTAGTTTTGTCAAAATATACAAACCAGTTGTTGCTTCACATGGTTCACTGATACCATGTAAAGACAACTGGGTTTTATTTGTAATAGAAAGCAGGCAGAAATGATCAGACAGTGTTAATGTTTGTGAGACACACCTTTTCCTCTGTTTGATTACAAGAAGAGGCATGATTTCTCCCCTCTAATCATCTTGGCTTTTCATCCTGATGAGATGTTGTATATGACAAGCCGATAAACAGCTCACACACAAGAACATACAAACATATATTTAAGCATTTGCATGGACAAATTAAGCCGTTCCCCTGCATACAGACGGTTGTACGAACCACACTTGGCAGCGCGGTTGATGGCTGTTGATGAGTAAACTACCTCGGGGTACTGGGACTGATCAGAGGCATCACACCAGTTTTTTAACATTCTTGATCAAATCTACAAAAACGGGGCAAGGTAAAGTGATCTTACATCGTTGCACTTAACTCGACTTCATTGTTGATATCAGTTACATGTCATGAAACACGCAGTGCAGTTGACCTCCTGCTTTGAAACTCCT
Source organism: Seriola lalandi dorsalis (assembly GCF_002814215.2). NCBI lineage: Eukaryota > Metazoa > Chordata > Actinopteri > Carangiformes > Carangidae > Seriola > Seriola lalandi. The sequence goes on from NW_019520466.1 coordinate 73,888, forward strand.
CTTAACAAAACAAGAACAAACAAAAATCCGACTTTCAAGTGAAGCGAATGTAAAAATCATGTTTCCCTCATTACTTTGCCATTCTCACCTCGCAATGGACTTTATTTCTGTCAACAACAATGCATTCAGAGATTCGCTTTTCCTGCTCCGGCCTGCTGGTGCAGCTGCAGTGGCCAGATGCTTTCAACTACGCACACATGAGTCAGCAACTGGAGTGTTTCTGAGGAATAAGGAGTTGTAAATATGCAGGGCTACATAATAAGAGAGAAAGAGAGGAAGGGATGTTTTTGGAGACAGAAGACATGGATAGCAGCCAGCAAGGTTGCTATGGCGCCTTCTCTTCAGTGCCAGAGATGCTGGGTCTTGTCGCATTTACACCAAGCAGTATTGTAGTACAGCTCGCTCTGCTCCACAGCACACCTCAGTGCAGCGAATGGACCTGGAAATCAGTTTTATGATAAAGCATTATCTCTTGCATGTGTTAGGGCCGAGACTATTAAACTGAGACAATAAAGTAGGGCTGTCTCACGGTGGGAAGAATTATTTCCATTTCTCTCTGCTCTTCTCTGAATAAACTCTATTTGGGGGAAGTCATCATTCATAAAGGCAGAGAATAGGAGATGGCCTACAGCGACTCGCCTCTGTAAACCAATTTTTAATACCTGAATAGCCAAGCATGCAGAAAATACAGTGGCTCTGCTTTTTAAAATGAGAAAAAACAAACAAATAATGAAAAATCCATGATTTTCAAAGGCCAACTTAAAAAAAAATAAAATAAAAAAATAAAAACAGCATTGTTGGATAATCAAAGGAATTAATAAGCCTAATGTAATATCAGACCAGGAACAAAGAACATGCCTCATACTCATTCAGTTGAATTTCCTGTAGCTCCTGCTAATTAAGGTACTCACACTCTTTTGTCTTGTATTTTTCTCAGCTCTAACATCTCTCCTATGTTACCTCTGCTTCCTTTTGCCTTCCTCGGATTCTCAGTAAGTAACACCAGAGAGAAGACACAGCCATGTGATGGCTCATCAAAAAGATTTACAGGTTCCTTGAGTTGACCATTAGGCTTTTGCTTTTGTTCTCAATGTCTGTTTGATTTTAAATTTATTCCTCTTGCTTTTCATCCTCAACCCTCATTTATTGTTGATTGTCTGTCCGTCCACCACTTTTGTCCAGATTGAAATATCTTAACACCTACTGGATGGATTGTAATGAAATCTCATTCATGGTTGTCGACAATCATTGTACTCTGGGGACCATTGACTTTGGTGACCCCCTGACTTTTCGTCTACTGCCACCATATGGTTGACCTTTTTTGCTTTTAGTAAAATGACAAATATGACATGAACTGAACTGAACCATCATGTCCACAGGATAAACCCAGATGACTTCGGTGATCCCTGACTTTTCCTCTAGTATCCACAGCGGTTCAAACATATACTTGAAGGATTGGCACATAATTTGGTACAGACATTCATGGTTCCATGAAAACACCATGGGTACTGTTTTAGTTAAACAAGGAAATGACAGTATCATCTAAATATTAAATATAGAGACTGTCTTCCTGTAAAAAACAACCCTACAGGTTGTCTGGACAAGCAGCTTATACCCAGAGTTGTTACAACCTGCTCCTACAGCCTCTAGCAGTGGTAGTAGTAATTATGATGGGAGTGAAGGGGGAGTTAGGTGACATAGTATGTCCACATTAGGAGGAGGTTGGGGTGGATGGATGGATCCGTAAATTATAGTGTACTGATGTGCTCATATGGGTAGTATCAGAGACTACGGACAAGCAACCTATATGGTCCTTTAGGTTGGAGAACTTGTGATAACAGGAAATATTAGGTTACATGCAGAACAGAGGTCATTGATATATGATAATGAAAAAATAAAAGGAGCCAGTATAGTACCATGTGGTGCCCCAGTGTCACATGTATTTTGCTTGGTCATTTTTATCTTAAAAAATGGAATAAGACAGGTGTGATGCACAGACTTTGGTTGACAGCTTTGCATGGTTTGCACACTGCCATAAAGCTTTATGAAATTCAGCTTGGCTCCAGTAATAAAACCATTATACAGGCAAGTAAGTATTTGTTGACTCGAATGGGAAAAATACTGAATTATGTTGAGTAATTGTTTGACTTGTTACAGTAACACTAAACTTATACATTGGATTAAATACCACTTTCTCTGACTTGGAGTGGCTTCAAACTTAACAGACAGAATCTTTAGAAGAAATGAAAGTGAAATGTTTGCAGTTTAAGAACAACGCTCTTTAAAGTGATTCATCACTACTGTTCTTTTTCCTTCCCAAGGTTTTTAGTTTCCAGTTTGAAACATCTCCCATAAAGGTTTTAAATTACAAGTAGTTATAAGAATTTGACTCTGGAAGTATACTTCTTTGATCTCATGGATTTCTGTAATTCATTTATTTTGAATTTCTGCAAACTTTGCACAGTTCTATAGCCTATGAACGGCATGTGGACAATTCACATGGGCACTGATGACCTGCAAATATAAAATCCAGAACTGAACTGTGCATGTTATCAATATTGTCCGCTTTGTTGATTAGCTGGTGGAGACCAAATCCTCCTGCTGCCATTCAGCTAACCAAGAACGCATGGCAAAAGATGTAATGCAGGAAAAAAACCCAAACACTAAGCAATTGCAGAACCAATATATCAGTGTATGTGGACAGTTTGGTGCTTTAAAATACCCACACATAGTAATGGAAATAACATGTTTTTTAAATTCAAATCGATCTACCTAAATACATATAGTAAACCAACCACTTGAGAAGGAGGCTGAGGTGATGAAGATACAGTTTGTTGATTTGAACTTCGCACTTCTTACCATTAGTTAGGTCATGTATGAAAGCTCATTACCTGTCATTATGAGCAGACTTTCAGAAAAAAACAAAAAACCCACACATGCATTTTAGCTGACCATTCAGTCAACATCTAATAGATCCTTGACATCTAATGGATAATTACCTCTCATGTGAAAAACCACACAGCAACCACAGTAGCTTTTACAGTTCCGAAAAGCCATGCTGAAACAATGCTGGATTTCACAACACACTTGGCACGTCAACATATTGCCATAAAAAAGCTTTAATTCCCCACTAAAATCCTCTGCTGGCCAATCCCTGATTGCTGAGTCTTCTTAATGAGACATAAAGTGGTGATTAAAACAAAGAGAGACTGCAGGATCCATTATGGGGAGAAAGTACACAGTATAAAGATGAGATTCTGTTTCAAGACTTAGTGGGAATTTTTACCTAAAAAGAAAACACCTCCATACTCGTCACCCTTGTGTCTTTGCAGGAAATGAGAGGTTTCACTCAGAGGACACCCACATACTGTAGGTGAACCCCAGAGCACCGGAGTGAATGTGCAGTCATCAATCAGAGCTCTACAGCTTCATCAACACCGTGAGGATGTGGGTGTGTTGAGAACCAATGGGCCTACAAAGCCCTAGCCTCTCCTTCACTGAAACCTACTGAGGCAAACACAGGCCTTTTGATTCATGGAGCCATGCATTTGACAGTATTTATAACCTGTTACTCGGCCGAAAAAATTAAGTGTCTGTGTCTGTTCACCACATGCTGTGTGGCAGACGGTCGAGGTTTTAAAAGATCAGGTAACAATAAGAGGTGTGTGGCGGCAAAGTAATGAATAGTTCAAGGTATAGAGTAAAAAGGACAATAGAGATTGTGAGTGCAGCAGTCTGAAAACTTGACACAAAGTGTGTCATGTTAAATCCCAGATGAGATCATCAATCAGCGCTGCGGTGCGAGGGGGTCTGACAGCTGCTAATTTAGAGGGAGGGATGAAGGGATAGTCTGAAAGAGAATATAAGTGAGCTGCAACTAAAACTCAGCAGAATATTCTTTTAATATCCATCAATGTCTTGTGTTTTTTCTTTTTTTTCCAGCCCCATCTCCACTGCTGCCTCTTGTCTCTCACAGCGTCACACTGAAGAGTTTCCTTTTGAGGCCTTATCAACACATCTGTCGAGAGAAGTTAGTGTTCCCATCCATTTTTACACTGTGTTTTCCTAAAGTGCCACTGGATCCCTGAACAGCTCTGCTAGTTCTCTGCTTCCCTCCAGGCCTCCCGGAATACAAATCCAGGGTGTGAAACTAAAGACCCCTGATTGACCACCGCCTCATATTAACCTGCCAAGACTCCCTGAACCCCCTGGTCTGATCAGAAAAAGCTTGTGGTGTTACAGCATGGGAACTAATGAATGAGGGACATGCGGCAATGGATTTCACTGTTCCATACAGGCTTTGCATGAACAGGTTGATCTATAAATGGAGTCAATGACCATCTGTTAAGTCACAATTGCCTGTGAAAGTTTGCCGCTCATTGTGGGCTCTCTTAAAGATAATCTCTCTTTAACAGGCGAAAAGCTAACAGTTTCCAAATGGCACGACATCGCCACATAATTTCTTTGCAACTGCAATGGTAAACTGTAAATTATTTATTTCATAAAACATTCATGGTACTGTAATCTGATATTACAATAATATGTACAAGCTAGTGTCTGTGCTCTCCTTGGAAAAGCTGTTTCCCATCCATAAACTGCTCCTTAGACACTGGATGAATATATTACTTCTCTATTGACACGTTAATGGCAAAAGTCATCTAAAAGTGACTATGAATAGACCCAGTGTTTTTCTCCCCAAAAAGAAAAACAGAGAATTTGCAAGCTTAGAAGACACATCCAGCAAAGCCGAACCTAAGGAGCATGAACTGACGGCCAGACAATCATTTTCTACTGAGCTGAGGGATTGGGCAAATTTGCAAATGCAGCTGTGCTTGTCGTTAGTCAGCCCACGTGGATCCACTCACCATCTTTATGGAAGTGCTCCTGCTAAATTGTATTATATTAGACTCCAGCGTTCCTCCCTTCCCTTCCTCCCTGGTCTCGCACTCCTTCTCTCCAAGCAGCACTTGGCTGATACTGAGCAGTCAGAGCAGAGCGACTGATTCTTTGGCTTGCATTTCAGGACACACTTTTAGCAACTTCTTGTCTTTGATGCTGGCAGGGGAGCAGGGCTCCTGGACGGACCCAGTGTCTGTATCCAATTAACGGTTGTGAGAGGTTGTAAGGATGAAATAGCAGGTCTCTTTTGTACAGTAAATATGCTGAGATACGCAGAGCACAACAAATGTACAGTTAAGTTGTGCTTAGAGAGAGTCATTAAAACTGCATTATCACACAAAGTGCTGTGAGGAGAGTAACTAAATCAGTACTTGTTAGGTACAGTATATTACAGTGGTGGTATTGGCACACAGTCTAAAATCTACAACAACATAGTGCAGGTTTCATGGGCCACAGAACTTTATTTCAAACGAGGTTGTCAAGGTCAGATTAAACCAACTCTGCGTGAAACAAAGCAAAATCAATAATTACATTTACAAACAAACATTTTAAAGATCTCTGGAGGTAAAAACAACATTAAACCAATGAGAGTAAATGTCTCATGGAAAAAGGAGCACTCAAACATGGAACAACTTCACCACCTTCAAAAGGTGTACGGAGATGGAGCTCAGCCTTAAAGGATCAACGATCCACTTGTAGTGTAAAGAAAAACTTTATGGTGAGACTTAATTGGCTTGTGGCCTTCACCATCTGGGATTTTGGGCTGTCCCACATAAAAGCTATAAAACCGTGAACGTAATGTTGTGAAATTTTTCGTCTTCAATCAAAAGCAGCGGGCCTAGATTTCACCGACACCGGTCCGATTTAGTGCCTGCATCCAAGTTCTGATATGTCTGAGATCTAGGACCCGATCCTCGCAATGTGGCTGTGACCAATGTCTACAAAGCAAATAAACAGCATGAAATGACTCAGAGTGTGCTGGTTACAGTGAACACACTTGTTAAAAACAAACCAAAACCATTGGGGCAAAGACAAAAACACTGTGCCTGCATGCGCATGCCTCAAAGCTGGTAACATATACAGTCTGACAGATTGCTCGCAAGATTCAATTAGACCCATCTTGCATAGTGGGATATGATCTGAATCTGCATGATTATAGTTCATGTAGAGTAGAGTAAGGACCTTTAAAGATGGAGGGGGAAGTGATTTTTTCCAGTAGCTTAAAAAAAAAGCGGCCCACGTCTTACAAACAACCATTTGAGCTTAATTTATATTCAGCACAAACTACAGTAACATTATGTGCTAAGGGCAACATAATGCACCACTAATGCACAACATCATGATAACAGCAATATGTTACTGTCTGCCTTTAAATGTGTCTGCATCGAGATGGGTGGCTTAATGTACTAAAGAGTCACATTGTGCTGGGAGGACTGTAGAGGGCCAGGTTTTACAATGAGCCTCACAGAGCTGGTCCTCCACATGAAAAATGAAGTGACTCATTTATGAGTGCATCTGCTGAAAGGAGTTAATGCATCAGACAGCCGGGGGAAGATCAAAAACAAAGACCTGAGTCCATCACTCCAGGGCCGTCCAGGAGAGTGGACGTGTTCATTATAAATGCCACCCTCAAGATATCACTCGAACACATCACAACTTTAAATGGCTCACCAACATCCCACAGTGAGCTTGGATATAAATGCAAACAGTGCATTAATGGGTTTGGATGAAAGCATCTGCACAGCATAGCGCTCTCTATTTCTGTCGGTAATGAGCTCAGTGATGGCAAAGTTAAGAATGTTAGTTATGTAAACTGCACTGTGGCGTCAGTCAGCTGTTTGCATTACTTTGGGTCTATAATTAGGATGGTGCAGACATTTGATTTGAAAAATAAAAAGGTCACTGAGGATTTAAAGTAATAAACTTTAACCATCTAAAGCCAAAGTCAAACAAAGGCTGATGTTGCAGACTCGTTCATGTTATTCTTTCCAATAACGTCCAACATGTACAATGTGTTGCAGGTGTACGCCATATTCTGTGGTTCAAAGGTTCCTGCGTCCACTGCTGTCATCAGGGCTGATGTATTCTGCAGCTTACAGACAGCAGATGCTCTCCTCTGCATGGTGCCTTTGCTATGGGGCAAGCTCATCCTCACCTTCACATTCATCCACTGACATTGTCCATTGACTCGTGTCAAACCCATGAACCGAACATAATCCAGGTCCAGAAAGAATTGCATTATTTCATGTTGAACTGCCTGCTTTGAATAAGAGTGGCGATGATGTGAAAGATCGTCGACAAATGGTTTGAATTCTTAAAGCTCAGCGAGATATTTTTTTTTTAATGAAAATAAAAATATGAAGCTACTAGTGGGCTCAATGAGGAGAACTGTAAAAGAGGTGTAACCCTCCAAACTGTAATACTTTGGATCCAGTTCAGATGAAATTTTGGGGCCGGTTATAAAATTCTCTCCACCCCACTCTCGTAAACCTACTCTTGTTTACGTTTTTACACAAATTTAAAGTTTTTATACTAATGACAGCAATCTTCCAAGTGAAATGCTTTGCATGTGTAAACTCACTTGGTCTATAAAACCACTACAAAAAAGGTCACTTCCATGCAAAGAAAACTACATTCTCCACATGTGTCTAAACCTCCTTGGAAAAGTGAAATAGGCAGCGAAAGGTACACCACATGAACCCACTGGATCAGTTCTAATAAAGTAATTTGAGATTTGTAAATTAAAAACTAGGCTCAAAATGTTGGCATTAGGTCGTTTCTTGGTTTTGGAACATTTGAAACTGGGTTTACTGTAATGTGTAAACTTTAACATCATAAAACACACATTACCTGCAATGAACTGCATTGTTAAAGGTCAGGTCCTTTTCCTGATTACACACTCACCCATGGAGATCTTTAATCCAACCACTGTTACAAGGAATATGGCGTTTAAAATTAAATGTGAAAATAGGCTGTTTGTCATCAGTACTGGTTTCATTATTGCCTCAGTTTAACACCATATCAAGCACAGTAAAATCTCCTGACTCTCCTCTTCAAAGGTACGACACTCTGAACCTGCCTGGATGCAATTTTAATTAAATAGTTTCCGAATCGTAAACTTAAGATCTGGTTGAAAACATTCGCGGCATTAGATTAGCGTTAGGTGCAGTCAAAGCTGTCGGCTAACCGCAGGCCTTTCAACTGGTCTGGAGGTAGATTCTTCTTTTACTGCAGATCGGGGAACAGTATGTGAACCCGCAAACGGCTGCACACAGAAGTATTTACTGGAGAAGCCTAATTGACAGAGCACACACACTGCACTTGCTGGGAGGATGTGCAGATGTAATCTTTATTTTTTCAGATAAACATGGTGAATTCTTGAATTTTTGAAGTTTGTAAGGAAAGTCTCTGTTTATTTCTCTTTTCCTCTCTTCCTAACTCCTCTCTTTATTCTTTTCTTTCTTTGTCCTCCAGCCTTTTCCTCAGCCGCACCTGCGCCTGGTCCTTAAACGAACCCCGTCTCCTCTCCTGCCTGCAGGAGTCGATCAGGTGCCGCTGATTAGCTCGTCGAACGTGAGGGCTGTATAAAGGAACCAGCTGTACTGTTATGATTGTCTTGACAAGGGTTGGAGGTCTAACATAGTGAGACCAAAAGTTGAACAACATGATGAGGCTCAAGCCAGGCTAGAGACCGTTAGCCTGCTAACCTTCGCACTGAACACAAAAGCTACAGCTGAGGCTGATGAAAATGTTTTATGAATTAGTTTTGGAAGCATTTGTAGATGAAAGTATTTGAAATGTTGAAATCTCGACCTGATGGTGGTGCCAAATTAAAGGTGAGGGTGAGATAACCTGTGTGAGATATTTCACTCAAAGCCAGAAACGTGAACCTCATGGTGGCGCTAGTGCGATTAATGTATATGCAGAAATGTATGCCAATCAATCAAGTACATATTTCACAAGATGAAAAGCTGCTGGTGGCATCGGAGAATAAGAAAGGGGATCACCAACATCCAATCCTCTCCTCTCACTCTAAAGTAATACTGGTGCACACAGGCACAAAGTACCACACTGAATAAACAAACCAGCATACACATGTGTCTGAACACACGCAGGCAAAGGTCACGCCCTTATGGAACGTATTTGACATGAAATTAGTAAACGAGACCTCCGTCTCGGCTGTGTTGTGACAGTTGAAACAGCACTGGCTGCCTGGATGGGCTGACGTGAGAACAAAACTCAACATAGTCACGGCAGGTGTTTCAGCTCCAGCTGGGGGAGAAAGAAACCAAACCATGTCAGGTGTCGGGCTCAGATGGGCCCAGAAATACCACAACTTTTATCCCCGGTGGAGCCAATTCTTCTTCTACCTAACTGTGAGGTCTCTACTGGGTCCTGCTCCCACTGCTATTATTTTGCACCTGTCAAAATTGATTACACAATGGTTGTAAATAGGCACCAGGTGGCAGGAGGAAGAAGAACATAATCACAACTTTTGAAAAGGTAGTTATGTGAACCAGTTTTAAAATGTGAAGCGTTTGGAGAACCTTGCTTTTCATTTATTGTAAACTAATTTCTCTCTAGTTCTGGTAAGCTCCATTTTTAGAGCATTGTTTGTGTTTTACTCCGCTTCACCAGAATAAAAAGCACATACCAGTATTAGGATGACTCTCCCTTGCCTCACTAAACTGCTAAATTCACTATCTCATTAGGCCAACGGTGCAGAGGCCAGTACACATGTCGTCGGTGTGGTTTGTTTGTGAGCCGGCACTGGGGCTGGAGGTTATTCTCTCAGTGCAAAACGTGCTCTCAGGCCTGTGGAGGGGGGAAATGCAGTGGTGTGGAATAGAGAGCTTTTTAAAAGCCAGTGAATAAAAGCTTTGACATCCCCTCTGCCCTGCGTCCCCGCAGCCGTTCCTTTCCTCTGTTTCCTCCAGCCGCTCTCTCGCCACTGTTTCTACCAGAGCACGCTGAGATGCAGTGAACACAATTAAGCCCGATGTAATGAAATCTCACTGTGCTCTGGTTAATGGCGAACGAGGTCAGCGAGTGGACTGTGTGTGTGTGTGTGTGTGTAGAGGACTGAAGGACCCGTCTGGCCTTTTCTCGTGTGTTTTTTCAAATGGACCACCAGCCTCACTTTTCTCTATAAAACAAAGTCTACAACATACATATTCAAGTTAAGCATCTGTGCTGAGTGTAGTGTATACAATCCTATAAAAATCTTCCACTTAGATCTGATGTTATCTCTCCAATATAAAATATTTATTTGACAGAGATATTAGAGTGGATCAGAGTGTCCCCCATACCACATTTTCTTGATTAAGCTTATTAAAAAATAGCCGAGTGTTTAGTCTGGCTGATGGACAAAGAGAAGTGATTATATCTCAACCTTTTACATGCTGCCAAGAACAGCTAAGAAATTACTTTGAGTAACAGTTATTGCAAAGTTCTTAATCAAGGTAAAAATCATTTTTCCGCTGCACTTTGAATAATAAATGTAGTTCTGCCAAGTTGCCCGTGCAAGAACAGCCCACTAAAAAACACATTACGCTGAACATAACACTTCATTACACCCTACGCGACCTTATCCAGCAACACCTCGCTGCAGAATCCGATAGATTAAATACTCATTGACATTTAATTCCAGGATCACATCATATAGCAACCTGGAGACCTCCGATCAGTGCAGCGTGAGTCAAAATGCCGTCTCATTATTCTCTGTGCTGTAGATGTCAAGCCCCCCTCCCCCCCCACACACACACACACACACAGGACTGAGCAACAGTCAGAATGGGGAATCAAACTCCTTCCTCCTTCAAGTGGCTCATGAACACAGTGATCCTGAGCAGTAAATCAGCCAGATAATGAAAAAGGTCCATTCAAGAGGCAGCAGAGGCAGAAGACTGGATTAATGGACCTAATGACGAGGATATGTAGCACAGCAGCACTGGGCAAGTGGCTGTTTGGGTTTATTAAGGACATAAGGTCATTCTGTATTTTCCAGTCTCTGTGAAAACTGATACATATTCCTGTATTACACCCATAATGCTAAAAAATTTGAACGCGTGTAAGACTGGCCGATTGTCCAGAGGTTCATATTTTGAATGTAGAAACTTACAGTACGAAGTTGTGTTTTTAGTTGGGAGGTTTTTTAGTTTTGTTCTGTGTTAAGGAGGTGATCCTGTTATGGATGGATTGGATGATTCTGCAGGATGGGATTGTTGTCCCCTGCCAACATTTAAATCGATAAAGGTTGAAGACGAAGAGCTGGATTTGAAATATTTAGTCGAACAATTGTGAGACTGAAAACTGTAATGGACTACAAATTCAATTATAGCGATTAAACCCAGAAAATGATGAGATACCTTCAGTGTTTGAAAAGTTTGTACAGTACAGTGACAAGGAATGTGATCAGTTTGTGTGTATATGAGAAAAATTAATGGAAACTCCATAAATAATAATAAAAAAAAAATATCACAAGTTTTCATGCTTGGCAAGTAGAAAAGTTCTTGAAAAAAAAAAAAAAATTCAACATGGCTTTTTGCCTGTTAGTCACCTAAGCTCAAGCTCCACTGAGGAGATGAAAAGATGAGGAGACTGTATCGTTCCCCAAACATAATACCTGTCATACTTCCATTTCATTTCCCACATGGCTTTTCATTGTTTGATTTGTCTGGCATCTTACAGTAAATTACGTCATCACATTTCACCCTCTTCTTCTACAACAGTTGGACTAACCCTAACCCTGGACTGGAGAATTTACATTTTCTATAACTGCACCTAACGCCAAGAAGGACAAGCATCACCAGTGGAAGAGCAACAGTCTCCATGGGAAGTGACTGATCCAGTGAACAGAAACATGGGGTCCATAGGAGTAAAGGCAGGCAGTTAGCCTAACAGTTGGCACATTAGCCTTAGACAGCTAGTAGGCTTCCTAAGCTACTTAACGAATCACAAAACAGAGTTGTTTTTATCTTCAACACTCCAACCAGAAACTGGTGTGTGTGTGTGTGTGAGATTGTTTCAGTCTTAGGCTACTAACCCTAACCTACTAGGGTTAGGCAAGTACTGGTTATGGTCCAGGAAATGTCTCCAGGAAATGGATGTAAGTCTATGTAATTTCCCCAAATGTGGCCTGTGACGTGTATGTGTGTGTATGTGTGTTTGTGTGTGTGCATGTGTGTGTACTGGGTGGAGGTGATTTATTGTAGCACACCGTTCAGGTCTCTATCCACCCCTCTTTCCTCACCGACCCCTCCCTCCTCATCCTCTCAGACAGCAGTAGTAATGGCCTGGCCATTGGTGACTGGGTCCTCTGGGGTATTAATCAGCTAACTGGCTTCCATGGAGGTGGGTGAGGCTCCTTACACTGATGCACAGGCTTTTTAATCAAAACTTCCTGCACAAATTGCCGTGTGTTTGAAAGACTGATTAAATTACCGCTTTGATACCTTGAAGCCAATTTAGTTCTTCCTGCCAGATCTTGTGTATGTGTATGTGTATGTGTGTGTGTGTGTGTGTGTGTATATATATGTGCAAACAAAGACACATACCAGAGGATACAAGTGAAAAATGCAGAATCAAGCACGTTGACTCACATTGAGAGCTGAACAAAGCCCATAATAAGTAGTTAAAATTTACGATTCAGGAGCATTAATGCGGCACACAATTCAACTTTCTTCTGCTCTCACAACAGACCACAAGGATTGTTCTCCCAGTGGTTCACACACTGCACTGAAACCACTGCTGGGAATAATGCAGCATTTTCATTTGCTCACTGGAACTTTCAGATGCATAATGCAGACATCCATCTAACAGCTCCAATGCTGGCACCAGCCCAACTTTATCATTATTATTATTATTATTATTATTATTATTATCATTATTGCCACCTTTACATTGAAAGCCTCAGATATAGCTTCACCCAGGAATGATTTGTGTGTCCAGCGTTTCACACTTCAGGGCTCTGAGCACTTAAGCGAAATAATTCAAGGAAATTTTGAAAAACACTCACCTTGGGGATTGAAACCAGCGCTCCAGGATCACATGACACTGCAGAAGCTGTGGGGCAGATGGAGGAGAGGGTGATCATAAGATATGTGATAGGAGCAGGAAACATGGCATTGGTGTTTGGTTGGTGCTGACTATTGCTTTTTGTGCAGCTGAAATAGTAATTTAAACATTTTTTTTTTGCTTTTGTTTAAAAGATAATTCTGAAGTCATTTCAGGGTGAACACCAGATAGTGTGAGATAAGTTGAAGAAGAAAAAAAAACAGTTGGCAAGCTTCACACCTATCTGGCAACCAAGCAAGCTCACACAGAAGCACAAAATGTATTTGCAAATGCAATGTCACCCAGGTCTTGTGTGCAATGTTGAAACTCATCTGTAGTCCATTAAATGGCCCATTCAGGAGGAGTGCTTTAGTTTCACGGACAGGTTTTCTGTCAGGCCTTGTTTGCTGTAAACTGACTATTCCCCTTTAAGAATTATACAGATTTTAGCGAACACATTTCAGATATCAATAACGCAGAGAGTGGCCACACTTCCAACAAGCAAATGACGCAGATAAAAAGGATCAAAACCAAATTAGGGGTGAATTCAATCTCTCCTTTAGAAGCACTTTGTACTGCAGGAATCCAGGAAGCACAACACTTAAACAGAGGGGGAGAGTGAGTGAAAGAGTGGCTGATGGAGAGGTAATATAAGAGGAGGGAATGTAGGAAGCACGAAAAACAGTCAGGAGAAGACGGCATACAGCGGAGAGAAGATGCTCCTCTCTCTGTGGAGGACTGTCCGGGTGAATCATGGGGTGGACGAAACGAAACGCTGCTTAAACTAATGGGGAGGGAATTTATGGTAACACTTAAAGAATGAGATCAATATGGAGCAATGCTTCCAGCAGGGAGGTGGAGGAGGAGAGCGCTGGTCCAACAGAGGGTCAATATCAGCCAAACAGGATCAGTTACAGTTCTGTTATGGCAGGGCAGCAGGCAGAGAGGAGGAAAATGAAGAGGTCAATACTAGTTATCTGCGGCCTTGTGACAGGCCGGATCAGTCTCACCATGTAAATGAGCAAACAGTTACTTTACCGTAAGCCCGTCCATCCAGGTGCCTGAATATTTTCTCATTAAGATTATGGCTTCATTTGACTTTGGATTGTTTGGTTCTAATATAAATAATCCTTTTAATTCTTGTTAAATATTAAAATAGACCACGTCCTGTCTTACGCTGCAAGTCACTGGAGTTTTTCAATATTAAACCAAGGCAATTGCTCCTTAATCTTACTTAGTACTGTGAGAGTCTAAAGATTTCCAAGAGTGGATATTGTAGGAAAGCACATTCATTGTGACGTCAGAGAACATTTTCTGATACATTGGGTGCAGGCCAAATAAGGTTTCCTTGAAAATGTAGCTATTACAAATTCGTAGCGAATAAGCCGGGCCGCCAGTCCCGCCAGGATCTGTTTTCTTTTATTTATTTAATTATTGAACTTGTGGCAGCTTTTGTTTGTACAGATTGTGGTTTATCGTCATAAAAAATGTGTCAGATTATATCTATGAAACTGCAGTAACTGGTAAACTGTCAAATTATTTTGCCCAGAATGTGTGGGGTTTCAAAAGGCAATTGCAAAGACTGTTGGAATTGGAAAGCAACCCTGCCATTAAATGTGGATATTGGCTAATTCCGCTAAACTGTAATTAGCTCTACTGGCTCAAAGTCAACATTTCTTTAAATTCATTTCTTTCTACATGATATGTGCATGGAAACTCTGGATGGTTAAGCCCTAGGAAAATACCATGGTTAATAATAACAATAATAATAATAAAGCAACACAAAACCATATGCTGCAGATTTGTCCAAGATGAACATGATTCCTACTGAGCACTTGACAAATGAGTGTGCAGGCTGATTATAACCACAGCACTAAATGATGCCTCAGGGCTATATACTGTAAATATGAAGGAAATGTCAGCATTGTCTATCTGATTATGTTGTAAAATAAAAGTATTTTTCTAAAGAACTCATAGAGAAGCACATTATACATCAAGAGAAATGTTATCAAATGTTGTACAATATCAAAAATGACGTCAACATGCATCAAGAAAATGCATGGTGAACTGGATTTCACGATGTCAGAAGCCTCTATGTTCCTCAGGGAAATATTTCAGCATTTGACCACTTTATGAGACCCACAGAAATTTCCAGACACCCAGCACGGAGCAGAAACAAAGTTAAAACCAAACTGTTTTCTCCTTTTAAATGCTAAGTTTATATAATTGCCTTATAAAAGTGGCAGACAGGCCAACGTGCAGCCGGTGGTTACAACTGTGTTAAACCTCAGCTAAAGGCTAAACCTGCTTCATGTCAGAGTCGTACCTTCACCCCCCCGGGGGAGACCCTTCCTTTCTGAATCTGATTTTCTCATGACCCTGAACTGTATTAAAACGCTGCTACAAAATGCTCGCAGGACACAGATCTGAGGGGGCTGAGGAATAAATTTTGTGGGGGATTTATTTCCATTAAAAACAGTTGCACAGGGTGGGGGACTTGCCTCACTCCACAGTGGAATATTCTACTGTTTTTTTTTTTTTTTTAACAATAATTATCCACGTTGTTTCTTTTGATATCCACAGTGAAATGCTTTTTGATTTATGCGTAGCTACAGCGAATATTTCATATACCCAGGCAGTGGGTGGATATTTTTTTGAAGACATCAGACTGTGACATTTAAACACATGGGTTAAAAGCTTTCGACATGAGTGAGCAGCTCTTTCTCGTTTTTTTTTTTTTTATTTTTTATTTCCCTCTCCACTCTTTCCCACATTCATGTTCTGCTGTTCTTCCTCTACTCTTCTCACTTCACTCTCTGAACCAAAATTCGGAACTTATTGACACAAAGGCTCAAATCTCAATTGAGGACACTGCAGTCATCACAATGCAAGATCTTCATCCAAAATAAACTTCTATTTTTTCACTGATATTGAAGTTACAACACAAGCTTCGATTGAATGTGAAATATTTTCAAGATTTACTGTGGGAAAATTTAGAGGGCCAGGATAAGATCCAAAACGCTGAAGAAATTCATGAACCGAGTGTCCGTGAGGATATGCGGTGAAAGGAACTGGATTCAGACAGCTGTCGGACATTTTTACTTTTTTTTTTTTTTTATGATTTCAAATGGACCACCAGCCAAGGTGGTAGCTGAGGATTCTGGGTCCCAGACAGAATATTGCTCTACCCCCCTTTTTGCTCTTAACTAAAATAATGCTCCTGGAATTTCTGTGGGTGATCTCCAGCTGTGGGCACCAAGAATCATGACCACCTTTCTTACCACTGCCACCAGCCTCTCTCTCTCTCTGTCTCTGTGTGTGTGTGTGTCTGTGTGTGTGTGTGTGTGATTACCTGCTGGAATCAGGTTTAGCTTGCACATTTTAAAGTGTACTTTCTTTAGAACACAGAGGAGAATTAACAGCCAATTTTAAAGAAGAAAAAGGGATATTCAGAGCTTCTAACTAAGCATTAGATGTATTTTCCTTGAAATCAATGAAAGCAATTTCTGTACACCTCCCTTTTATACGTTCAAATCTCTTTTTGATTCAAATGGCAACGTGAAACGTGATGTCAATGTCATGTCACCACCATGCAATTACTGTACATTAATACCGCTGAGGTCTGGAAACGTGCTGGAGAAAGAATGACCGACGTGAAGTAAAAGGTGTGAAGAACTAAAGATGTGAACAATATGGCTGCTTTATTTCCTCAGGTTTCAGCAACAGCTTCAAATGTTTGCACTCAACGGGTCACATGAAAAGAAAAGACCCAAGGCCATTATTGTGGTAAGGCATGATTGGTTCAATACCTTTTCATTTAGCCTCCTCTTTATATAAACAATTTTAATAATAAGTTCCATTTTCAAGGACCGGTATAGGGCCTTTGAATCTGCTTGTGATCTAGAAGGGAACACTTTAATTTATGAGGTAGTTTGATGAGAGGTCAATGCTTTCCATACATAGAAATAGTAAAAAGTCCAATAAAGTACAATCCAAATTACTATATCGTGTGTAGGTTGGGGAGGCAGGCAGTGGAGCTGGTTGGAAACAGGATGACATATGCCTCGTATCAGAGAGGGGTTACCTGTCTGTCTCTCTGCAGTCTGGAATGTGTTTGGCTTTAGTTTGGGAAGACTGGGACCTGCTGTCGGGGTGATGGAGTATGTTCAGCTCTGGGGGAGGAGAGGGTGATGACAGTGTTTAATCCCTCTCCGTGGCACAGGCCTGCTGTCCGCCTCACCACTCCTGTGGTTACAAAAAAAAAAGAAAAAAAAAAAAGGATGAATTAGATCAAACTTTTAACCCTGCAACTGAGCATGAAGATGACATGTTTGTGGGGGTAAAATCACTGGAGTGTATGTCTGGACAGTCACCAAGGTTGTGTTCTCATGAGCTCCCAACTACTCCCCTCCATGTACCTTCAGTCTCACTGTACTCCTCCACATGCTCACCAACTCTAATGTGGACCCCTGGTTTCACTCTGCTGTACTGAACAGCTTCATGCCCAGCTGGAGGTATGGCATGCCTGTTTCATTTTAAAGATTCAAACCTCTTATTACAAGGGTTCGGGCCAGTGAGGGGCTGCTCTGGGAAAGCCATTAGGAGGTGTGTGTGAGCTGAGCCAGCCTTGGTGCAGTTACAGTAGTACGGGGCCCTGTCTAATGACTGGAGTGGCCTGTCTTCTACACTGTAATGAAGGCAGGAGCTACTTAATCTTCAGCTTGACTTTATAAGGTGTTCTTTCAACCCCATTGGAGCAGGGATAAGTGTATCAATTCAGAGACAAATCCTTATAAAGAACTGCAGTTTCACTGACAACACACCGAGCAGAGCTGACAGCACACTGGCGCGCGACACTCGACTCAGCTTGTAAGGTCAGACCACTTGTGCCTCCATTATGAAAACGACTTGTTTTATTGTTGCATGAGAGGTTGCATTCCATGGCAACAATGATTGGGCTGTAAATCCACCGATGATGGGAGGAATGGTGAGGCAGCGAGGGCTGGGAAAGGGTATTGGGCGGTGGGTGGGTGGGTGGGTTGCAATTAGAAGAATGAAAGACCACCAGGGCGGCTGCTGCCCAAAGCTCTCAGCTGCCATGTCTTTAAAGAATTCAGAAGAAACTCGCAGCAGTACCAACAGTAGTGACAGTGAGTGAGAGTGAGGGAGGCAGATTGGCAATTTGAGTTGTACAAACATCTTCTATGTGTCAGGGCGGCGCTGCAGACAGAAACGCTCTTAATTGTTGAGCTGAACCTCAGTGGGGAGACTAAGTGACTTTAAGGAGAGTGGCAAACAAACTGTGGTCATCACATACAGAACAATGCACAATTCAGAAACAACTGTCTTATTGTAAACTTTAGTTTGTTTACTGTCATTTAAGTTTATGTAAAAGCATCTCACAAGAACAGGCAGTGTAAGTTTTATCCTCTTAGTGTCATTACAAGTAGGATGAGTTTTTTGGAATTACTTGATTAAAAACCAAAATAATAAATAAAACAATCAATACTTCTTGTGGAAAGTGAGTGTCTTCTGCAGGTTTTTGATTATTCACTTTAAACTTTAATTATAATATTGGATCTCAGCAGTGCTGTGACTTAAACATGGATACTTCCAAGTTATAGCAACAAGGTGTGACCTCATCTCCCAAAGATTGTTTGCAGAGGCAAGATACAAGCATTTAAAATCCCCAAATCTGCAGCTGAACATGTGGAAACAAACATTTTACAAATGAGCTGACATTAAAACGAAAAAGGACAACACAGATAGAGTCATCTTTCCCTCCCCCTTCTTGAATTTCTATGGCAAGGTACAGTCTACATTCATCAACCACACAGAGACAGTAAGTCTCTGCATCAAAAACTGAAAACCACACATGGAGAGCTGGGTGAACGGTCCTCTAGCTGATTGAAACAGATACGTCGCTCCTGAGTCATCCAGGCCATTACAACTTGTTGTTTCCTGCCTTGATTGAAGAAGGACTGAGCAGTATTTTTTAATTCTTCTTCTTTTTAATGATGCTTGTATTGTTTATTCAGCTAATTAGAGTGTTTTTTTTTGGGAGCACTGCCTTCAGTTGAGATTCTCAAAATCTCCTCACTCGAAGCTGCTGTTGACCTTTTCGTTGGGGCGCCATCAGGGGAGCAGAAATCTAAAACGATTAATATGTTTACTTAAACCACCGTGCGCTGATTGATACCTTGATTGATTGAGTTGGGGGCCAATTACATGAATCAAAAGATCACTGCTTCCAAATAATGTAAACAAGCCATTACCACTGAGTCTTTCCTTCCTTGTAAAGCTCAAGTACAAATACAGGTAGAGCACCCTCTCACATTTGCAATCCATATCCTGTTGGCTTCTCATTGGTCCAAAGTCTACCTCTGCTCCACAGGCAGCCCCCGATAATGACCTGAGGTGACCTTTCTAATGGGCAAGGGCACTGCAGAATGGACGTAGCCATCGGTTCTCCATCATGTCAGAAGGCAGAGAAAATAAAGAGGAAGGAAGTGACAACTTGGAGAGAGAGTTGATACTTCCCATATGTCAGCGTTACTGGGACGTGGCTCTAATCATGGCATAGCCTGGAGACTTATACGGTAAGACAAACTTTAAAATAAACCAATCACTGGTATTATTCCCATGATGGCTGTTAACCTACACAAGAAAAATTATAGATAAAAAAAAGAGACGATTAGATGAGACATCTAACCCTGAGGGAAGAGATCTGAGGTATCACACTTTCAAACATTAGCTCCCAGCTAACAGAAGGCCAAGAAATACACACAATAGAGCTCATTTCATAAAACCACTTGTATGAGTAGATCTGGTGACTTAAGAGATTTTGTCATTTAGTCGTAGTTGTAACATTGGCACCTGATGTTATATTAAACTGATTCTGCTTTATTTTGTTATGGCTTTGTGATAAAAGCATTGACAACTATAGTAATATATTGTCATTTTAGTCCTCTAACACCATGACTGTCAATGTTCCATTTATTGTAAATTACTGTAAATTTCTATTTGTTACACTTTGGTTACATTTTTGTGAATTAAACTTTCCCACACATTGAGTGGAAGATGTAGCCTTACGTAGCAATTCGGGGGCGTGACTATGCAAATTGTCAAAAAGGTGGCATCCATCACATTAACATAAACAATGTACAACAAGTTTGTGCCTTTTTCAAGGGTTCCTAACACTGGAGCGATCAAACCTCACAGAAAAATGAAGAGATTTGGATAAGCATATGGACATTTCCTTACATGAGGTCAGTTTGTGCAGGTTGAGGGTTGGGTCAACTACTCTCAGCCACGGGAGCTGTGCCGCTGTTCACCAATTTAAAACATCTCATCCTGCGACATCACCCATAAGCATGTGGATGAATTTAAATTTCCTACTGTGTGTGTTTGTGTGTTTGTGGCCCCCGGAGTCAAAACACGAAGCGGCAGACGTCACCACAGTAACACACCAAATTAGAGATGCAACCATCTTGTTAAACACACCCAGGAGCAACACTCGACGAGACAAGAGGTAACCATGCATGCAGATATCATCACAGGAGGACTGCGACGTTTCATGTCAGAAGGAGCGGTTGCAGCGAGCGTGTTTTCACAGCATCAATTCCCTCCCCAGTGAGCCAGAACAAAGAAAACTCCTGTTTAATAAGGAACCACTTATGGGACATGAGTGAGCTCATAGAGACAATTCATAACAAAGCTAGAAATACAGCATCGCTGACATGAGGACTTAATAGAAAAGGGCTAAATTAATTCTACATGTAATGTTGGTGCATCGACCATATGGTGTGTGCAGCAGAAGTCATTATTCATTGTCAATAACCTAACAGCCGTTTTCCCCTGCACTCATAGCTCACAAAGCCATCGCACATCAGTTACAAGCGATATGAGGCTGAACACATGTTGTATGGCTTAAACACTGGACTTATCTCTCTAGCTGTACAACAGTATATCAGTCAAAAATTCACAGTTCAGTGCAATGCTTTGGGACACACATTCTAGCACCAGGCACCTGCAGAGTTAATGTCCACTGGGCTGCATTACCGCTCACTCAGTAGGTTATAACAGTGTTTCCTGGGACCCAGAGCCCATCAAATCTCACCTGTCTGCTGGCTGAGTGAGAAAACCCTTTTAGACCAGGCCTCAGGCTGTCACTGTGGATTGTACAGCCAGGGCAGTGTGTCTGATAGGCACTGGACAGGC
The DNA here is from genome assembly GCF_002814215.2 of Seriola lalandi dorsalis. Taxonomy (NCBI): domain Eukaryota; kingdom Metazoa; phylum Chordata; class Actinopteri; order Carangiformes; family Carangidae; genus Seriola; species Seriola lalandi. The sequence goes on from NW_019520466.1 coordinate 95,062, forward strand.
TCCCGCCCACCTCCTACAGCCTGGGTAATGGCTCCCCGACCAGGTTTGTTATCCGACTCATCTCCTGCCAGCCAGAGTACATCCACACTGACCGACTGCAGCTTCTCCTCTGTACATATCTGATCACAGTCAATATTAACAATGCTTCATATGAAGGCAAAACAAAATTACAGATAGAATAAAAGAATTTGCACACAGTATTGAAACATCCAGAAGAAGAGATATTAAAATCACACGTGATTCTGGCTAAATGTGGAGGTAAACTTGAGCTCGACAGTTCATTCTTCACCTTGGAAGCAGCTGTTGATGGAACGATCTCATTTACCTGATTGTTCCAGAGCTTGTGGCCACACCACACGTCCTCAGCAGAGTCAGTTTGCTCAGTTGTCATGGTACTGTCCAAAGTACCATTATTCTCGCACTGAGGTGTCTTGGTCCACTTGAAGTCAACCATGAGGTTTTGTCAAATGCAATTCCCAGGTGTTTGAGTCAGAAGTTTAATTTATAGCATCATATTAGTTCACTTCAGCTGACTAATAACATCCAGTCACATTCATTCAGGTGTACCCATGATGGCTACTATAACCTGACTCACTACCAGTACTCTGGTCGTAAACCGAATGAGTCGCAGTCCTCTCCACCAAACAACTCCCTCCTTATGTTCTTAGCTTTCTGTATTGTTGACTTTACTGTGATTTTATTTCAGGGAGAATAAGCCACCATTACAACCATGTATCACATAGTTGAAAACTGTATTGTAATCTGTGAGCTGTGTCCAACCAGTTCTGACACGTTATGAAATTGTCATTATTATCTATTTCACGGTGCGATTGGTCAGCTCTGTGGAGGTTAGAAAGGAGCCGAGTTCGTGAATGCCTTCCAGGAGAGACTGTAAACGGCTGTGTCCCAATTCAGGGCCCGAATCCCTCCAAGGCTGCATTTGAAGACTGATCACAACAGCTCGACAGGGCTCCTTCCAATGAAACCGAGTCATGCATCCTTCGTCTGGGTAACAAAGGATCTAATTCAATGCGTTCTAGTGATTAATCACTTTTCTATTTTCAAAGGGAATAGGACTCAAATAACGCAAATCAAACAACGGTCAAGGATAAATAGGAAATCCTCCTTAAACAACCGTCTCATTCCGTTCCAGCCAACTTGGTCTATGTAGTCTTCAGAGGCCTCGTCTTCATAGAGCGTATCCTCCGATCATGTTTCTCCCCTCTCTACGACAGCCAGGCTTTCACCCCGCCTTCAAGTGCGGGTATTCAGAACAACAACAACAACGACACGGTCGAACAACACGTCGCCAGCGCTCCCTCAGAGAGCAGAACCTTTTCCATAAAATCAAAGTGTATCACCATTTGCTATAAATGACCCTTTCGATACTGCAGGAATAATGTTGGCAGAGCGTAAGTTACGTCCAAACCAGGAAACAGGAAAGGAAAACACAGTTCATGAATCGGGGGAGCGAGCAAGCTGCCAACATGAAATAAAAATTTCATCAATGGCACAAGCACATAGCATAACACCTGAGGGATTCTCATTTAATAGCAGAATATGAGCAATAAATAAGTACATTGTGACTTCTAGCGTGTCAGGCTGTGAGTTATAGCAGTGAGCTGTTAGCAGTGATCTGAGAGAGGCGATCTTGGCGGCATCACACTCAGCGGAGCCCAGTAAACCGTCCTTCCCACAGGCCTGGAGTTTAATGACAGAAGAGGGAGAGGCAGGCCTCACACCTGGACCCCATCCAGAATAACATCCCTCTCTCCTCTCTGGCTGACTGTAAAGATAGGGCTGTCTCTGGAACTGTACACGTGTGTCCATGGTATCACCGTACACCAGCGTGTGGGTGTTTATGGTGCTTCACAGAGCGACATCTGTCAGAGCGAACCCTCGATGAACCACTTTAACTGGCCTTCACTCGTGTTGATGCTCGTGAAGCATCATATCAACAAATGTCGAAAATCTTTGTGTGTGTGAGTGTGTTTATTGTTGAAACCAGAGGTGATGGTTAGTGTGTCGGATGTTTATTTCAGCGACGCTGAGGGTATCCCGCTGCAAAGCGTACGTGTTTATGGAATTTGGACAAAGTTAGCATTGATAGTACTGACGGTGCAAAATTAAACAACAGTCTAATGTGCACACCACACACACGCACAGACACACAACTGCCCACACACACATGCACGCACGGACACACATGCACGCACGGACACACAACTGCCCACACACGCATGCACATGGACATGCATATGCTACGCTGTCCCTGTTCCTCATTATTGCTCTGTATCTATTGCAGTTGTCTCATCTCTGTTAAATGGGAATAGAACAAAGCTGAACGAAACACAACTAGCCTGGGAAAATTTAATCAATGTGAACAAATCACTCCCAGAGCTCAACGCTCTCATGATTTACAGCCTGTAAAAGCTCCACTGACAATAAACTGGAGATGCATGCTGTTGACTCATGGATTGTTTTTTTGAGGTTTTCTACCTAAACGTTGTTTGTTTGAACAGAAGAGTACGCACACTCCAGAAAATCACCATAGGTGCCGTAAAATTCCCATTAACCATCTTTTAGCTGCTTTTCAGGGCTGTGATTTTCTGTGATCAGTGGTGATATTATTGATCTCCGTAGGGAGATTCACTCTTCTCTTCCTCACTTCACAGGGAGGTCAAAGGTCAAGGACAACTGGGTAGGATTTAGTCAATTTTATTTAATGGATGGATAACTCAATGTCAACTGTAGATCCACTTAGAGATTAGTTTGGGTTAAGAGACAAAGAAATATGGCTTTCTCTGTTATTAGGATGTCATAAAACAAATCCACTTCAGCCAGTGAAGTGGGCGATATGGAATAAAAATCAATGATGAATATGGACTAATAATTATAAAAGCTGACCAAAGTATCTGTATACTTGACCTCCTCAGGGTGTCTTAACACACAATGAACCGTAACCATTAAGCTTTCTAATACAACTCGATCGTGTTAAGGTGAACCCGATATGTTCAAGCACAATGCAGCATATTTGTTATATTAGAGGAATGCACGTGATCAGGTCTTGACTCATCTGGTTTCCTCAACAAACCTTGGGATGGCTGTATTTAAAGTTCTTGGGATAGTTCCATGTGCAGTCCATTAACACCTCCATATTCCCCCATCACAACCAGCTCTTCTGCACCATAACTCCCAGTTAAGAGACAACTTCGACTGTGGAAACTTACTTGAGAATGTCACCTCCCAGAGAGGAGGCCTCTCAATCTGAAAACACACTTTACAGCACTCGCGTCAGAGTGAACCTTTACAGACTGTCACATGGTAGAGGTCAGACTTTCACTGGGGTCATAGTAACTAAGGTCCTCTAAACTGTGTCACATATATTGGTCCCAGATGATCAAGGTGAGTGATGGATAATTCATCCCACAGGCTCTCTAGAACTTAAGTACAAAAACAAGTTTTCCATTCTCACAATACTGAAAAAAATCTTTTTTTTCTCTTTTTTATAGAAGAATAAAGTTTCATACCCGACTCAGGATATCCACCACACTAATGCAAAATTGATGAAGTTAAATTGTGAAATATTATTAAAATTATACCTTTAGTCTCTTCCGAACACAGTTATGTCATTATTGAGAATGGCCTCATTTGTATTTTTGAATTATGTTATAAATTATGAAGCAACTTTTCCTAAAGCATTTATGATTCAGACTGGATGAATCTCAGCCATATACCGAATTGTAAAATGATTTATTCAACATTGATAAAAAAGCGGAGACCAGACTGCATTTATTGTTCAAAACCCACAAATAAAATTGCTCAGCAAAATACACAATAAAGACAAAAGCTTATTTTGGAAGAGGGATCCCTCCTCTGCTGCTCTCTTGACTTTTGTCCAAACTGTTTTTAGGATTTTTTTTCAGTAGCTTAAAGTGGAGCATACAGGTTGTGGACGTGCACTGATTTACTACACATTCATGCTCAAGCTGACATGCCTCAATTTGATATTGTGCAAACTGCCCAAGAGCAGTGTTGTGCATGAAAAAACTGAACTGAATGAATTACAGAGATTTACAAGTGATTAACGTGAACGTGAGTGGCGTTCACGCTCACGTTTTACGACATGCGGCATGGCCTCTCCATAGACACGGCCCAGCATGGCTGGCTAAATGTAACTCATGCCTGTGATTCTTCAGTGGTGTACAATAATTCATTTAGTTTAGGAGTGGCAATGATTTGGGGCTGGTGATGGATGGGTAGAAGCAGGTTCTATTGAAAAAGAATAGCCGCCCTTATTTATAAAAAAAAAAAACAGAATAAATGAACGTGAACTAGTTCATTTTCATCTGTATGAACTGAACTTTGAACTAGTTTTTTTTAAGTGTGAACGGGCACAACCCTGGCCAAGAGTCTGAAGCTAACTTTAAGAAAGGTAAAAAACAGATGATCAAGAAGGAATCGGTCAGCTGTCACCTCACCAGTGTAGTCCAGTGAAAAAGGTCAAGGTTGAAACTGATCTGAACTTCGAGCGTAGCAGCGCAGCATAAGATCCAAGTGGGCATGCAACAACCCAAGGTAGTGCTGTATCACGTCTTCACTAAATCCATAGGAAAACAATGGCTTAATGGACTTTTGCTGTAGATCCTGTGTAAGAAGATCTAGAAATAGTTGAATTCACTTTTTTTGTCTAAAAAAAACCCAAACAACTAAGCACAATAACCTATAACGACAAAGTCAAAACATCATTGACAGAAATTAAAAATCTCTTCAACAATATTCAAACCCTTTATTAGGTCCTTCTTAGAGGCACCTTCCTCAGTAAGTCTCTGAGTGTTGCACAACTGCATTTGCGTCGTTTCTCCTCTTTCAGATTGGATGGGGAGTGTGTGTGTGTGTGTGTGTGTGTGTGTGTGTGTAAATAGCGCTCTCACTACTTTCTTTAGCCACTTAAAAAAACCAAGTAAGCCAAATGTGAGTTATTTTCCATTACGGGCCTCTTTAAAGATGATTTCAGGGAATAAAAAAAAAACATTTACAAAAAAGGCAATCCCATAAAGATTTACTTATTAAAAGGCTACTAAACATGCCATCATCAGGAAACATTTCAATGTGAAAAAGACTGAGCCATGTACAGTATTCACACCACTCTATATGTGACAATAAAAGAGGGAAATCTCATTGTTTTACAGTAAACGCCTTTTTTCCCCTGAGAAGTTTCCGTAACAGGATTCACAGGCGCCTTGTTGTTAGTCTGTACAGAGCACTTGTATCTTTGAACATCGTGTTTTTCAAGGGGCTCTGTCTTTGTTGTAATAACTGCTGTCATTAAGACAGAGAGGCTCCTTCTCCGTGTATCCTTGACTGTAATAAGAAGCAGAGGATGGATCTTCAGGACTACAGTTTTGTATGTAGACATGATTCATCACAGACGCAAAAAACACACTCATGGAAAGTGTGCACCAGCCTTCTGACAGAACGACTCTCCTGGGTTCGTGCATCTTCACAGTCAAGTTTCACCACCCAGACAGCAGCTTTCAGCTGGTGGGGGTGGGGTAAAAGAAGGGTACACATTCATCTGCTCCTCAAATGAAGATGTTATAAAAAAAAAAAAAAAAAAAAAAAAAAAAAAAAGAGAGAGAGTAGCACACTCACCCGAGGGATTTCAGACATTTGGACAGAGAAAAGTGGATTGTACACATTAAGAGGCATACTCTTCTTCACTGTATGCAGCCCATGCGTAGAGTTTATTTTTTTCTTTTTCTGCTTGTGCTGCACATATATGAGCTCATCACACCGTTGCAGCTCTGAGATACCTCTACTGAAACCTGCTGCCTTCAAGATGGAGCAAGACATAATTGGAATTGACTACATATGAGGGAAATTGAGATGGATTGGGACACAGATCAATATTAGTAAGTGACCGGCTGTGCTGTGCCCCTCCGATGGACCCGTACTCTCTTTCAATTCTTCTCTCTCTCTCTCTCTCTCTCTCTCTGCGTCCAGCTCTCATTTTCACCACAACATCATAAATCCACTACTTGGTGTCTATATAGGCTCATTAGTGGCTGATGCGGAGGGGGGGTGGGGGTTCTACAGGAGCTGGAGGGGGCAGAAGACATTACAGGAACCACCTGCCTTCTGACCATCACATCACTCCGCACCCTGCCTCTCACTCATCATACACTCTCTATACCAACCTCAGTACCATCCACTTAAAAGCCCTCTCACTCTCTATATCAGAGATCCACTTTTATAAGATTAAAGTGAGGGAGGCGGACCAGACACCAGCACAGAAGAGATAGATGATGGGGGTGAGGTGGAGGATGTGGTTATCAGGGTGGCTGGGTTCAGAGGAAAGGGGGGTGGGGGGGGGTTGAAGCAACAAAGTCGAGAGTGGTGAGTAACACAGTGGCCTTGGGTGGGCAGCCCTGTCATCTACAATGAGGGTGTGGGCAGTGGCAGAGAAGAGGAATGATGGAGAAAACAAGTGAGACAGAGCGGTGATTCAACAGCAGTAAATGAAATCTTTATGAGGGCTGTGATGTGCTGTGGAGGCTCCTGAAGACAAGATGTCCTCCCGTAATTTTATAGGGATGAAACTGCCCGAGGGTCTCTCTGCTCAGAGTGGAATGTGAGACCCGATGTGTCCCATGAAGAGATTGGTAAAAAGAAACTTTAGTGTCAAAAGTGCATGCTGGATGAAGCATATGGTCCACACATTTTTCAACTGACCATGAAATGTCATTAAACAAAAAAAGGAGAACACGAGTAAACAATAGACATCCCAGGGCTATATATGGACATACGATACTCCAATCACATGAGCAAGAAAACTCATTTTTTAAACTTCTCCAATCCTGTTTGAATTAGCGTAACAGACTGCAGAAAATGGTGATGATTGCAAAGTGATGAATTATTCATATCTGATAAAAATCGACAGTGACACTTTGATCAAAGACAACACAAAGCCATTACGTACGTTTAACGTCATACGGTCGCCATGTGATTTGAATAAACAAAACCAGCCGTGTGAAGGGGTAAGAAAGGTGAGACTAAATAAACATCTATCTGCAATTTGTTTTCCTCCCAAAAGACAGTCACTACAAGTTAAATCCGGGATTTATAATTACTGCAACAGCTCCAACTTTTTCCCCCTCTCGGTGGACATTCTCATCTATCAGTACTGTATCCCACAGTCCAGCTCAGGAGAGGAAGGAAAAACTGGAAAAACATCAATTTTTCCAACCATTCCTTATGGGAGAAAGAATGATGCCATCTCAGTATTGTTCTTAATCCCCCACAAGAGCACTGTTTAGATGGAAACACAGATGTGGTTTCACTCTCTAATGAGTAGCACACACAGACTAACCCGCAGTACACTGAGAGAATATACAACAAGCCTTTAGTGTCTCGTCCCTAAACAGTATCTGCTCTTCAGCATCTGAATTTCAGTGGGTTTAAGATGTTGGGAGAAGTGATTTCGAACAGCTGCAACTGTTTCACAAGCCTCTTCACAGACAGGCAGAATCCTCTGTGGGTAGGTAATGGAAGCTATTCAGAAGCTGTGAGCTATGGACTTATACTGTATTTCATGTTTTGCAGATCCATATGCATCTTCAGTCCGATTTTCACATACTGTATATTGCTCTTTTTCAGTATCTTCAGTTTGTTCTATAGCGGCTGTTTTGCAGTTGCATGCTGCATTTGATGTATTCCATATGTTTCCATGCATTCACTCTAACATGTTACATTTAAACACTACTATTCCTTGTTTTTGCTCTGTATTCTTTACCCTTCTCTAATTTGTGTAACATGCTGTTGTAATGATCCAACATGAGTCGATCAAAATGGCACAAGGCAGCATTTCTTCTTACAAATTTAAGCTTCTTTTCCAACCAGCTCTGCACCACTAGACATCACTCTCACACAAAAGGCATCATTCTCACAGCCGCATCCTGAGGCGTCACATTCATTCTCGTCACCCAATTCACCATCATTGTACTATGGGAGCTTTTATTTATTGTGCACTGTTTTCAAGGGAAAAAAAAAAGAAAAAAAAAAAATATGAAATGACATTGACATCGACATGTACAAGAACATACTGAGAAAGACCTTTCATCTTTTTGGCTTGTAGGGATGCAGCCGGTCACAGCAGGTCAACCATTATTGTTGAGTCTAAAAGGGCTCAGTGCTATCATAGAGGGTAGTCTTGCACTGTAAAATGTGCAAAGCATGGTCAATAGGAACTAAAACTGATTATTGTAAATACATTGGGCAAAAGTAGTAAATGTACGAGGTTGGAAGAGCTGTAAGGAAAATGGTGAGCTCTTTTGTAGACAAGTAATTTAGACTGATGAGCCTAATTTGCGGTGCAAGAATACATCCTTTCAAGAAGCAGAGCCACCACCAGTGTCATCATATTAAACAGTCAGCTGTCCAGGGTCTTGTGCTAGTGTCCTTTCATCCTCATCCACAGGACCACAGGCAAGGGAGCTGAGAGGCAACAATAACATAACAGCCCAGAGATAAAGCAGCCTAATTCTCGCCGCTGCACAGGTTGGCTGTGATGGACAGTGCCAAGGTGCATGCGGTGCCAGCGCCACACTGTGATGAATGGGTCCTGCGGTGCATCGTGACTCACTCTGCCTCAGGCAGGCACTGTGCCCACACCCACTCCTCCACTCTTGGGTGCTTTTCCTCCCGTTCCTCCTCTCCTGCAGCAGATGAGTCAGAGAGGCTGTTACAGTAGAAGATGGCTGAGCAAGGAGAGGGAATTAATACAAAAAAAAAAAAAAAAAGAGAGAGAGTGAGAAGCCTGCCATTAGGGACCCTCCCTGACACGCACTGATGGCACACTTGATTTAATTTAGGGGTTTTAATCTAAGAAGGGCTCTCCTTTTATATCTCTTTCTCTCTTCTTGGCAGGCGCCGTTTTTGAGCTTTCCAGGGAGCTCTAATTGTTTTAAGCGCTTCCTAGGCAGGTGTCAGCCGTGACGGCCTCGCCATGGAGGAGAAAGGAAGGGTAGTGGGCACAAGCTTGTCTTCTGTGCTTAGGAGAATGAGCTGAATGTGTGTCAGAAAGTGTTATGAACCACGTGAGACGTGAAACATGGGGGGAGGGCTTGGGGACTGTAATGTCTAACACCTGACAACTATTCAAAACAGACCAGCATCAGCCAAGTTGTCCATTATATTCACAATGCTCTACACACTTGTCCACCTGGCTCTCTCTCTCTCACACACACACACTCACACTCTCACACACACACTCACTCCCACACACACACTCTCTCTCACACACACACACACACACACACACACACACACACACACACACACACACACACACACACACACAAAAGAGTGTTACCAGGTTGTGGTTTGCTTCGTGACCTTAGTCTTTGCCGTGTCTCTCACTACTGAACAGGTGTTAGATTGCAGGCTGTGGAGACAGTGGGGGTCATGATGAGGAATTTCTCATTTTGCTGGTGATGACTGAATGACAGAGTTGTCCTCTCTGTGACACACTGAGGATATGCCTGAAAAGAAAGGTAGGGCAGTTCCACTGATTCTAATAATATCCAGTGTTGTAACTGGTGATATCCATCAAGGACAACAATGGAATTTAGGTGATTATAGTCACATCCACGAGTCATAACAACCGGTTTTCCACAGCTTAAACAAAATTATATGAATAAAGGACTAAAGGGTAAAATACTCTGAAGTAGAGAAATCGCAACCACAAACACTGCAACCAGGGTGGGTCTCGTTCAGCAATTTCTTTAAACCTCATCCAGTGATTCATCACTTTATTAGGTACAGCTGTACAGTTTAACACAATCCAGCACGATATTGAAAGATGGTTCCAATGTTTTACCCTCCCACTTTTACATGAAGTGCATGAATGGGACAGAATATGTTTTATTGCAGGGCTGTCCATTGTAAAGTTAATTAACTCATGCATCAGTGTGTTTTATACTGTTTGTTATGTCTCTGTTGGTTAGTTTCAAACTGTGACTTCTGGTTGTATCTGTTGATGCAGTGTGTTGTCATAATTTAAATTCCTACTTATCAATAAATACCTTTGCAGCATTTTGTAAGAGGTCTTTTACAGGTGACATCCAGCAGCAGTCTTGTATGTTATCTCTAATGTCTAGTATCTCATCTCAATTTTTTACTCTCCTATCACATTTCACTAAGATCTCATGCCTCATTTTCTGTGTCTCATCTGTTCTACAGCTCATCTCTCATGCCTTATTTGTCATCTCATCTAACATATCTCATCTGTTACAGCTCAACTTTCACGTCTCATGTTTCATATCTCATCTCAAATATCGTCTAATCTCACATCTCATATCTTGTCCCTGGTGTCTCATCTTTCCCATATCTTATTTCACATCTATAGTGTCTCATCTCAATTCTAATCTCATGTCATATCCAATGTCTCATCACTCATTTATATCTCATCTCTATCCCATAACTCATCTGCCTAATCTCATATCTTATCTAGTATCTCATCATTCACATCATCTTTTATCTGATTCTAATAAATATGTCATCTCCCATATCTTCATTATCTGTTCAATCTATCATCTCTCATGTCTCATCTCACCTATCTCATATTTCCTCTCTATTGTCTCATGTCTAATCATATTTTATGTATCCTCATGTCTCATCTCATATTTAATTTCCAATTTCTCATCTCCCATGTCTAATCTCTACTGTCTAATGTCCATAGACATATCTCATCTCTCATGTCAACATTGTATCACTCATGTATCAATTACAATGCCTCCTGTGTCATCCCACTATAATGTCTCATCTCATATATTTCTTCTATGATCTCACGTCACATCTCTCATGGCTCATTTATTTATCATAACTTATCTCTCATGTCTCACCTCATTTCTCATCTCTTACTAAATCCACTTCTCCCGTGTAATTTTTTTTTTTATCTATAATGTCTCATCTCAAATCTAATGTTTTATCTGATACGTTTCATATATTACCTCACGTCTCATCTGTCAAGTGTCTCATCATATCATCTATCATCGCACACTATATGATTCAAAACCATGGAATTACTGTAATTCGTTAACACCCCAGTCATGACTATTTCTTTATATAAAATGTTCACTCAGAAAAATCCAATTGTTTAAACAGCTCTGTAATTCCCTCATTTACAGCCTATAGCTCAGGCAGCCACCGTAAGAACAGCAAAAACTCTTACTGAAATTGACAGCCAGACAGGGATAAAGTTAGGTTTCTCCTTTTAAAAGAATCCAGGCAAGACTCGCTAAAGTTGCAGTAATGAGCAATCCATTACCTTTGGTCAGCTCATTAGAGTAGAGCTAACTCTGACGTGGACCCGAGCTTTCATCTGGCTGTTTGTTTAGAGTTTAGTCAGTGTCAGGGGAGCTGGAGTGTTACTGCATGCTGAGCAGAGGTGGTAATTGAGAGAGTGTGTGTGTGTGTGTGTTCTTGCTCACATGTGCACAACTGATGGAATGAATTACTCCATGTGCAATAAAAAGAATGACAAAGTGAGCGTCTCAGTGAGAGTGTGTTTATTTTCCAAGATGTTTGATCCATCATGTTCAATCGAAACCTGCACACCAGCACCGCTCCATCCTCCAACACGTAGAAAAATAAACCTAGAAAAAGAAAAAAAAAATCCTTCCACTTCCTACAGGGCCTTTACATTCTCCACTGACCCATGTCAGAGAGCACCGGGCTCGATTCGAACCTCTTCCTCCCTTCACAGCGGCACCAGATCTACCCTAAATCACAACCCCTGCCCTTGACAGCGTGCGATGGTGCTGAAAACATCTTTCCCAGCTTGTGATTCTGACGGATTAGCCACTGTATAAATCATACGACAAAAGAAAGAAAAATATATGGTAGACAAGAGGGTGTATGTTTCATTAGTTGAACCAAAGCCCCTGGTGAAATGAACCACTTTTTCAATTTCAGAAGAAATCACAGACTTGCTATAAATTACTTCCAAAGATTCAACCCAATCTTTAAAATGGACACCTCCCCCAACACTTCAAGCAGCTGGCTAATTCCTGATGCTCACAATCATAAAAATGAGATATACATCCAGGACATAGGTCAGCATTACATCATCAAAGTCATGCAGGGATTCATTGGCTGTTTGGCCCTTGTCCATAAAACCCAGAGGACCACTGAAAGACCTACAGAGTTGTATCCTGTGAGGTGCTGAGATTTGAGGACTGTGAGTCAACATTAGCAATTCATTTGACACTCGAGAGAATTGTTATAACAGTAAAAATTCTGAAACCTAATAAATAACAATAAGAGATTGCAAATCATCTTGCTTGTGTGTGAGAGTGATTGAGACCAATCAATCCTCCACATACTGGGGCTGTTTCCTGTTATTCTGGTGTTGGTGCATGAGTTAAAGCTGTATGTGAGAGACAGAGAGATGAAGAGATAGATAGTATTTGTGTGTGGGTGCTATAAGCATTCCTGGAGATATTGCTGAAACTTTAGTGAGACCATCATGAGAGTGAGTGGGAACAGCAGAGGTGCTTATTGGCTAAACTGACGCAGAGAATTGAAGCAGGCTGTTTCTTTAGGGATCAGTTCATTCCCTCCTAGTCCCTGACCGGGCATGAAACACATGGAACCGATAAAAACCTGAGAGTCATACGGTATTGCCGAACAAAATACATGGACTACATGAAGGGAAAAGAGAAACAGAAAAGAGAGATCACGGGGGAGGGAAAGAAGTCCATTATGGTACTTTCAAAATGGTAGGATTGTCTTTCACTGATATCTCACAGCAACAATCGAGTCCATTCTCCTTATCTACCAAGGGAAATAAGATGAAGGAGCCTGTGTGGGGTCAGTGAAAGCATAGCAGCTTCCATAAGGTCAGATAATATTGTATCGCATTATACACAGAATCAGCCAATGAAAACCTTAAAAAGGCAGAATTTATGAGAATAAAAAAAAAAAAAAAACTAAGTAGCTGATTAAAGGGTGCCATAATAAAACTAAAAGCACAATGTACTCCAAGCATTATATAGGTTTTGCAAGCAAAACATGCAACTAATAAAAAATCTATAGGGGAATTCAGCGTATTACTTCACAGAAAAGCTGCCATGCGTTCCCTCTTTCGCCTCTCACCCTTACAACCGTGGTAGAACATATAAATATAAAAGCTCTTCATTGCTCCATATGGCAAACAGTTCAACCAGAGTATGTTTTTGCTGAGTCCAATCAGGCTGATGTAGCTATAGTTTATCTTACCCTGCTTGGACAGAGCTTGCTTTTGTCACAAATGGTGTCCTGATGCTGTCAAGGCAAGAACAGAGAGACATAAAGTTTATTTTACAGGGAGTTGTCGGTACCACCCATCTGACAAGACAGAGGCATCCATCAAATCCACCTCCCACACTCATTTGCGACAGTGCACTTTTCTGGAGTCACATTGATGCGTGGAAGGGCAGAAGGTGGAGATGGGAGCAGAGCTAAAGAACTTTGTCCATGACTGATGTAAACCTGCTCCCTGGTGTGGAGGGAGCTACTGGTCCCGGCTGACAGCTGGTAGTTAACACAGGTATCATCTCTCAGACACTGAACTCAGATCAAACGCGGTGAATGGGGAGCGCCTCCCTGTCCTGACATTGTATTATACAGCCAACAAAAGGACCACACTTAAGCTCAGTCCTGAGGGCTTCAGAGACACAATGGCCTGGGGGGTCATACAAAGCCCAATCATCCTGTTTTTACATTCAAAAGGGGATAAAAGGACTTCCTGTATCAACATTACAATTAGACACAACAGCTGTAGATTGTTCATATTTAAAGGGTTAGTTTTCCTATTTTACTTTTGCAAACGCTTTTGGTTTTATTCACCAAAGTTTTGAGTTATCTGATACTTCTGCCACCCTCTGATCTTATATATTTATTTATCATACCCTTACACTCAAAAGCAACTTGTTTTTATCACAAACAATGTCCTGCTCAGGATTATCCACAGTTGTCACTATTAGTGGTTTTCATATTCTTCAGTAGGAAGTTTTTTTTTTTTTTTTTTTTATAAAGTATTTCCAGTTTTATGACACCGGGCACCAGAAATTAAAATCAATTCACTCTCGTTGTATTGGGTTGGTGGCTAAAGTCTCCAAGATGAATATCTTAAAAACTTGGCAAACAGAACCTCAACTATCTGTGTGGCTTTTCATGAGGTTTTCTCGGAGGGTAAGTAGAAAAAGATGTTTTTGTTTTTTTTCAGATGTGGGGGAACTGATCCTTTACAAGTGTTTAATATGATTTTTTACCATGACATTATATCATAATAGAGAATTTTTTACTTGTTTGAGTTCCTGTCAAACTTGGCCACCACTTGCATGTTTGCTAAAAAAGTTTTAGCCTTGTGGATGAAACAGATGTGATGGTCACATAGGCTTCTCAGTCTCGCTAATGAAGACTTTTGGAAGATCTTGTACTTGGCATTGAAACCTGCAGGATGAATGTGTGCGTTTGTGTGTGTTTGGGAGGGTTATTTTTTGTATGACATAGACAAAGTGAGAGATAATGTACAGTGAGCTCATTGAGTCAATTTCATGACTATTTGGAAAACAGAGAGCAGCAGTGGAGTGAGGATGATAAGTTGGTGCGCGCTTTAATCCATTGCCCAGCTGCAGGTTTGCTGCTATTGCAGGAGCAGATCTCAATCGATGGCAGCACCCTGGATTAAATTACAAATTGAGTTCAGCGGGGCTGCTTTTCCCCTCTTTATTTCTGCAGTGTCCCCCAGTGAGGCTCCACTGCAGGCTATTTACGGTGCCCTCTTCCTGGGTAAGTTAATAATGTGAGCCCAGCCTGGACGCAGCTCGACACACAGGCCTGCAATGAGTCATTTGGGCTGGAATTGCTCCGACACACCCAATCAATCATGAAGTGGGAAGGGGTCATCCCCAGAGCAGTCCCACCCGTGCACCTCATGGCCTCTCACACCGATCAATACCAGGCATTATTCTGATCATAATTGCATTAGATTTTTCACAGCACGCAGCAGAACGCCGTCCCCCTTGGACCCACTTACTGGCAAGAGCTTTAATACGCTATTGTTGATTCATGTATTTGGCTAAATTGCCTTATTGACCATACTCATCGACTTTTTATTAATGGATTCAGTCTGTTGCACTTATGGTCAAACGTACAGACTCTCCACAATCAAAACATCTAGTGATTATGAAAATGAGGGATGGGTGGACCCGTGGGGGGCTTTGAACAAAGCCGTGAGTTCAATAAACCTAAGCCACTAAGCCTGCAGGTGACCCAGCAAGAGCCGCTCTAGAGTCCGGAGTAAACAAACTATACATCAACGTCACCACATGAACACACACACACAAATGTTTTGTGGTGCATCTCCATTGCATTCTGGCAGTGGTATTTTTTAGACGATTGTACTTGTATGTACAGGCGCAGATTTCCTGACGTGGTTAGAGAAACTTACTGCTCAGGCACAGAAGGTGGTGATATTGGCAGTCGATGTGAAAGAAATAAGATTCTTACTGTCATACTGCCAGGATGCTTGAGTGTAATAATGAAAGCATGGTTCATGGTTCAGTGCCCGCTCTGAATCTGATGTGAAAGCAGTTTTTTTTTTTTCTTTTGCGAACCTGTTCTCATAACTGGATGGTAGTAGGTTTGGCTAATGGCTATGTGATGTGTATTTAGGTTATGCGTGGGTGAGGTCCACGGTGAATAGTGAGGGCTACAGACTGCAGCTGTTTATGGGCTCTACCGCAGGAGTCTAATGAGGGAGATGCAGTCAGGGTAATTACACTAAAGGTCGCGTTTCCTCACCATCAGAGTAAAAAGTATAGAGCGAGGGAGCGGCGGTGGGAGTGGAGGTCAGGCATGAGTCGGTGGTGTTTGGCAGACAAGTGTGAATAAAGTCAGTCGAAGCAGCCAATTTAGCGACCTCTCTTCACAGAGTCTACGCCACAGCCGACCCACGGGCTGCATGAGTTAACCCTGTTGCGCCTTTCTCTTCCTCTCCCTCTGCCAATGCCCACGCTGCCTCCAGACAAGGCCTGGAAATCACATGACAAAACAGGGCTCTCACTCCCTGAAAGGATGTCTGGGGGCTGAAACCACACCAGCCCGCCACAGAGTGGTGGTGAGCGCCACTCTGATCACAAACACAAAGTGATGAAAAGGCACTGTGAAAGCGTGAGAGAGCGGGAGATGCAGCATGAAGAGATCGGTTTGTCCGAGAAATCTGGACTGCGGCTTCTGTTGTGTGCGGAAAACAGAAGGGGATTTTTCACTGTGACAAACAAGCGCAGAGTGGACTCTGTGAGGCTTGTGGTTGTAATCTGTAGATTACAGGACTGTACATACGTTACACAGACATAAGGAGGTCATACACTCTGTCAGCCTGTTTTTTTTTTTTTGCCATGCAAGACATCGAGAGACACTTTCAGATTTCAGTTATGTCTTGTTAATATATATCAGACACATTTTTGAATTGTTGCATCCAAACTGCAACTTCTAAACCCAAAGTTTGACTTCTAGATTCTCTTAACTTGCTAGGTTTATTAGGAATATTTCAGCTGCACTAACTTTTGTGTTTACTTCCAAATCTGTCACCAGATCGCAGTAATTACTTTGGTAAATGTAGTGTTTTCATTAGTGCTAGGAACGATGGGAAAAACTATGGAAATAATTTGTGATGAGCAGGTTTTAATTGTGAAGCATTTTGTAACTTTTCTTTTGAAAAGTTCAGTATCAATAAATTTTTACTTTCCTTCAGCAACCAAACCATTTTAACAAGGCACGCCTGTACTTCATTATGCAATACTGAGTCTGTCAAATAATGCAGGAGCTGTGCTGCGAACATGGAACTGTAAATCTTTCAACCTGAGCTGCGAATTTTCAAACATCTGCCAAAATCTCATGCTCAAGTGCAGAAAAAATGTATGTGTCATGAGCATTGGTGCACGCTGGGACTGCACTTCGTGTCAGTGAGGTCTGAGGTCGTTGGGAGACTGTGAACTGAGGGGGTGGGAGGACGACAGGACGAAATGTAAGCAATGGGGGAAGACCCACAATCTTCTCAGCTCAACCGCAGCCACAGCCACAGTCTGCTGTGTTGTCAAAGAACATAAAGACGGGTCAAAGGTCAAATGTGGACACATTATGAGCGTAACCCCGAGATCTCCTGAATCAATACGCCTCCCCTATCACATACTTTGATGTTTATCTTAGAGACTCACCATGGAAACCAATAACACGCTGCTTTGTGTAATTGCATGAGAAAACTGGGGGAAAAGTCTGCTGATGGCAGATTATTGAGAACTGGGGGAGGGTAGACTGGAGGTGATAGGGGAGGTGGAGGCAGACAAATTGAGCAGCAATTACAGTAATCATAAGTAGAGATTTTAGTGTTTCATCTGATGACGATAACAAAACCTTGCTATTACACAGCCTGGGACCAGGAGGAGAGGACACATTTGAGAGCGCACCAGGGGAAGAAGAAGAAGAAGAAGAAGAAGAAGAAGAAGAAGAAGAGAGAGTTCTTTCTGCAGACATGACCACAATGCCCCATTTTCTACCTTTATCAGAGAGACTCAAAGAACACACGATTGTACCTGATCCACAGCTGTAATCATCCCTGTGTGTGTCTTGCGAGTGGAGATCATGACAGACACAGCGATGAGCCACTGCCTGTAATCACAGTCACATACAAAGAATAAGTGAAGAGAGAGAGAGCTGCAGACAGAAACCGGGGTTCCCACCTTTTCCACGCAAATGACGGCACATTGAATTAAACAGGCTGAATGGAAACAGCAAACTAGAATTAACATTTGGTGCACATAAAAAAATTAATGAGGCAGAAAAAATGTTTTATACTTAAAGAAAGTATGAGTAAATACTTACTATATGATGAAGGCTGAGCACAATCAGCACAACAAACTGTTTTGTAGATGGAAATCAGTTCAAACTTGGCTTTGGACCACAAGCAATTGAGATGCATGAGATCTGTAAAATATCAGGTAACTGTGACCCAGAGAAATGATGAATGTACTATTGTTGCACTTGAAATGAACTTGACCGTCAGACGTAATCATACAGTAACGACACAGACACGTTCAAAGCAAAGGAAGTTTGTCTCACACATGTTGCATCATCGTCGTACCTGAGATCAGAAACCGGTATATCATTCATGTTGTTGCTGTGACGTCATCTAAATGTTGCATCAGAATTGGTGGATCTGGTTTTAATGCACAGAGGATATCTCACAGTAGTACGATAACGTACGATAGCCACTGAATAGTGTTAGTGTTATTGTACTTAAAGGATAGCTTCACAGTAAGTCTGTCTTAAAAAATTAATCAGGTGCATATATAAACACTGAAACAGTTTTTACTCCTTCCTCCTGTTCATCCTGGCCATTCAGAGATACCCTCCTAATGTGCTTTTAACAGAAGTAATGCTGAACAAAGTCCTCCTTCTGTGATAAAAGACAAACCAATACAAGCTTTCAGCAGGATAAGTTATCCAAATTACAGGGGTATTTAACAATTTCACACTGTTTTAGTAAGAAAATTCCTTCGTCATGTTTCCTATGACAGTTTTCTTGCTGAGCTGCAGTGGAGGGATAGTAACGAGGGAAATTTGTACAAAAAAGACATTAAAATTGAAAGATATCAAGTTGATTTCACTAATACAGACTGTGGAGGCCTCGGCTATTAGCTTCAGATAAACTTTTGAAGACATTTTTGAAGACATGCACCTACACTGGAACCTCATTAGGAAGGAATTTCTTAATGGCCAGTCCAGTATTAATAGGAGGAAAGATTAGAGCGATATTTAATTTTCTGCCAGTAGGGATCTCTCTATCAAAACAATAACAAAAGACGGAATTTGGTCACGCAGTGAAGTAGAGTGAGATCATTGGAGTTGTCGCCTTCACCATCATCGCAGTCAGCTAGTCCTTGATAGGATTCCTTCAGTGTTAATCATTCAGGAGGTTTTTCCCGGCAGCCGAATTATCTGCAGAGGTTACCTCCTGTTCAGAACAAACTGACCCGATGATTTAATCCAGTAAAAACAGCAGATTCACTTAAAAAAAAAAAAAAAAATCAGTGTTTCTCCAACACTGTTGGATGGGTTGCAGGGGCAGTGAGCAAACGTTTGTTCAGCTATAGTGATAACTTAAGATCCAGACCTGTGATGACGAGATTCCTTCTTCTGGTTAAAATATATAACTCAAAATAACCAAGATCTAAAAAGTGTATCATAAAGATGTGGCTGAAAACTGGATAAAAAGTCTATTTTGACCACCTCTGGCACACAAGTACAGCGCTGACGCACGCACAGAGAAGATGAGATGCCATTGACAGGCAACCAAATGAAACGGAACATTACCTTGATTAAAATTACGTATTCCTCTCGGTTTGAAAATCGCTAGAAGCGTCTGAGATAATGTTGGTACACAGCTCAACAAAATATACAACACAGGTCTAATGGGTTTTAGACATTTTAATGTGGAAAAGTTACATTCTACCTTTTTAAAGTTTACAATGTTTGTTCTTGAGGCTGAGCTCAGTGTACCAAACACTGCCTCTCACATTAGCGCCTGCAATGATCTAATTGGACCTTGTAGGTTACATTAAACACATGAGGGGAGGCGCTGGCACGCACGCACGCACACACACACACACACACACACACACACACACACACACACACACACACACACGCACCTTAACATGGTCACGCTCCAACAAATCTCCCCCTCACAATCCTCCCCGTGCCACCGCACACACTCAAACACACGTCCTGATGTAGAAAAGCTCACCACACATACGGATACACTTAGACTGCAGTGGACAGACACATACACACACACAGGAGCGAGTTCTAGTGGGAATCGATAGAGTATGATATTACAGTAAAACATTAACTTGATATGTTAATATCATATGATGGATTATGCAGTTATGTTGACATTTTCTTGACTAATAGAAGATGACCCTAACTGCTACATGATGCAGGAGACGAGAACTGCAGTGTCTGAGAGGATTTGAATTGCATCAACTAATCCAATAACTGCTTTAAGTATATTTGAGATTAATGCCTCAGATATAAGTTTTGGAGAATGTTAAATGATGATAAGTATTATAGCATCAACTGAAAAGTGTAGATTATATAATTTGCATGCATACTGTAGAGCACACAGAAACAGACCCTGAATACCATTTAATACTATCACTAAAAGAATTTAGGAGCAGCCTTATTGGTATCATGCCACCCTACACCACATGCTGTGCAACTGGCTTCTCCTGATGTGATTATAAAGCCACGATAACATCCAGCACTCAGTGCGCTGAGTACTTCATGCATGAACATGTGTATGGCACGCTCCGCTGGCTCACTGTAAGCCCAGATGGATCTTTCTAATTACCATTGATTAACACGCAGAGCCGAACCTCAGGAGACCACCACCCAACACGGCCAACGCCGCGGAGCCGGTAGCTGCAGTGGAGGGAATCTGCAGGCTGCAGGGTGTAATGTTTCGGCCTCCAGCAGCAGCGGTCTGAATCGCAGTCGTACCCCCTCAAACCACCAGTGACAACCGTTTACATACCAACCACATCGGCCGCCATATAAAACGCACATGTTCAACCTGGACGGCTGGCTGTTGTGACAACCAGCAGATGTGTTGTATGGGAAAATGGCTGCGGGTAACGACGCAAGTCTGTGGATTTAGGTTGAAATAAAAGGCAGGGTTTAACATCTGCCTCCGTGTGTTTGACCTTAATTTTTTTTTTTTCTTTTACTCATGCAAGGAAGGTTAAGTCAGGCTGGTTCACATTCACACAGAAACACACATTCAGGGCCGGACGCTTCTTAGTGCAGCCACAGACTTCAGTTGATCATTTAGCAGCTCCACCAGAGCAGCGGAGGGTTTAGACGTGTTTTCACACTTGAGCTGATTAGCTGCGTCTCAACTTAGGATCAAATCAGTGGTGGTTTTCTCCCTCGCAAAATTGCTTCCATACTTACTGAAGAAAATTCTCCCAAACCAGTGTGTTTTTGTATATCACTCCATATCAACAACTCTACTTGTAATTTCAACTTCTAAACATGGAGGAAAGCACAGAGAAAATCTCTGTTTTTTAGTTTCCCCACAGTTGATTTCTTGGTGAGCATCATTTACATTGAGGTGTATTTAAAATCCCCAGAAACTGCACCCAGCTTTATGCTTTGCTCTCCATGCATGGCGAGAGGGGATAGAATATCTCCTCTACGAATGTTGGACTCCATTACATGATGCACAGGCAAGTTACGACTCTGCAGTTCTGTGAAACATTATGAGTGGGGGATGATTTGCTTTACTACCTGTCGCAGACCAAACCACCCAACAAGTCCTCCAACCTGAACAGCCATACAGGTCTTTGTTCCAACCCTCTGATACGACCCATAGGAGTGTTTCCTGGAGTAGTGTCCCTACAGCGGCAGGCAAGCTGGACCCTGGTTGTCGTGGTCACAATAATGAACATGAAGAGTGCTGACAGTTGTTAGGTTTAGGAAAAGATTGTGGTTTGGGTTTAAATAACATTAAATGATCTTGTTGTCATAATTACAATATTAACAACGTGGTTACGTTTATCAAACGGTCATGGATAAAAGAAACAACGTAAACTGCTACTTTCACATGAGAACCGAACACCAGTTTCTTGTGTGAAAGTGTATGTCGCTCTACGTCATCCGACTTTTTCCTTTCCTTCTGTCATTATTACTAAAGCCACTAGATGTTACAACAAAACCTAACTATGGGTCATTATAGCCTGCTGCACGACGACCTAAGGGCTTTTTTTCTTTTTACAGGACGACAGGGCACAAGGACGATTGATAAGGAGTGGAGGTGTACGCTACTCATTCATTTTTCCCTACCTATGTTTGCCCAGAGATTCAGACCCGAAACCATCCAGTTAAGAGCCCACAATTAAAATAAGTCAAATTCTCTAATGCATAATGCAGCAAAGCACTCACTTGATTAGTATTACACTTCAGTAAGACCGGCTCACTATGCATTAAAACAGTCCCTTTTGCATAATTAATGAAGCACTTGGTTCCAAGTACCAATTACAAGGGGTACAATGGCAGAGTCCAATTGAACACTGCAGCCATCTGCTCCAGAGCTCTGCTGCCTAACCAGGAGAGAGGCAGAAATAAAGCTGGAGCAGCCGGCCCACATGCAGACCCAGACCAGCTGTGTCTTTGTCAATACGGAGCTATGAACAGGATGTTTCCGACTCGGATGCGGAGACAGGAGGGAAGAGGAAGAAGAAGAGGAAAACATGATTTGACAAAGAGAGGGAGGACAAGAAAGAGGAAAAAGTTTTGCCCACTTGGAACAATTATTAAAGATTTTAAAAACGCCATAAAGCTGTTGTGTGGTGCATAAATCAAATGTGATTTTTTTTTTTTTTTGATTGTACAAACTGCACCATATGAACCACAAAATTTCAAAATCGAAAGTGATGTGTTAGTGAGTTGCATAATTTCCCAGGCTTTCTCAACCCCCTACCAGTGCAATCCATGTCAGAACAAAATAAAGAAAAGAACAAACAATCAAAAGCACCAGCATACAATCAGCCAAAGCACAGGCACAAACACACGACGGAACAATAAGTGATTCTAGGTCAGAACAGATAAGTCTGCTGGTGGTGGAGGGCAGATCACAGACACCCTGATGACGAGATGAACCTGAAAAAACAGAGGTTGAAACCATCGTGTTCCATCACGTCAGAAGAAAGCGTGCAAGAAAATGGGGGGAAATGAAAGCGTGTGGGTCTGTTGGGGTAGATCAGTGTTCGAAGTTGGGGTTGGCGGTTGGAATGTGTTTGACAGTAAATCACTTCCTGTGAGGAAAAGTGAAAGCATGAGGGGGTCAGTGGAGAGAGGAGACAGCTGGGAGAGAGGTGGGGCCGAGCAAATCAGAAACATCTTTTGATCACTTCACTTGACAAATGTGAAAAGTTCTCTGTGCCGTAAAGCAAGCGAATGGAACATGATGACGGTGCTGTATATATGACTACATGGGATGATACAGTAGTTTCAATTGAGTTAATTAGCCGTAATCAGTGTTCAGCAGCAAACCTCTTTGTAAGCACATCCATCAAACAGCTACCTGAGTCATAACACTGCTAATCCACCCACAGCCCTGACAGCAGTGAGTTTCAATCAGCGCAGAGACCCAGAAATTAAACAATGGAGCGCATAATATCTACTATTTTGCTGCAACTTGGACTGACTACAAGCTGAGCTCCAATGCCAAGGGCGCCCACAGTAAACAGACCTGCACACAATTGCAACCACCCTAAGCAGAAGTCCGCCATTGTGCAGCGTCAGGTATTTATACCCAAAGTGAGCTTATTATATGGATTACAGAGCAGGATCTATGCTGAGATGATTTTTCAAGACAAACGGCTACACAATAGACGGCGCTGCCAGCCGAGGGTTTTGTTTTCCTTCTCCCTTCATTTTTTTTTGCTCTGTTGAGTCTTGGACGGCCGCCTAGCTCAGTCTAAACAGAAACAGAAGACAGTAATGGAAACTGGCTGCTTTCTCCTAAACAAAGGCGTGAAATGAAAATAGTCTAATGTCTTTTCTGTTTTTTTCACTGGATTTTTTTTTTTTTTTAGCATTTCTGATCAAATGCTGACAGAAAAATTTTCACACTCTGTTGTCATAAAATGTGCGTGTGTGCATGTGAATTCTCATCTGTGCATGTGTGTATTGGTTTGGCGTTTGGAGTATGATGTGTATATGCGTGTGTGTGTGTGTGTGTGTGTGTGTGTAAGATGGAGAGGACCATTAGGTGCTCTAATGCACGTCCTAAACCTATTGTTTCGGTCTGATCATCGTTCACGCTGATAGCCCTCTACAGCAGAACCTTGTGAGCCTTTAAAAACAGATTAATAAAAATAATTTTTTCCCTCCCTCTGACAGCAGCCTGGAAGGCATTACAGCAGGCAGACCCCGGACGATCTCCAGGAGCAGGATTAGCAGCATTAACCAGACAAATTAGGGGCTCTGTGCCTTCACAAAGCCAAAGAGAGAAACTCTCTCCCTGACGTTCATAAACAAATCTCAAGTTGTTAATCTAAATGCTGTCCCACTTTTGAGGCCACCCATGCTCAGTGTGCTCCTATTGGCTGCCCGGCTCAGTATGGTGGAGTCAAGGTCATGTTCACCTATTTTAAGTGATGGAAAAACAAATAGGTGAGTTTAGGAGTATTGAGCAAAAATGGGTGTGAAAATAAACAACAACAACAGATGTTACACGCCTTGGCAGAACAGTGCTGCATTTGAGGCCAAATTGCTCTCTCCCAGTCTTATTTGCTTTATCAGTCAAAGTTTAAAAAACCCTCACAGATGTGGCATTGATAAATTGTAAGCTCAGGGCCATTCTCATTTACATTCGCAATAAAACGACAGCGTGAGTAACGAGAGCTTGTGTTACACCACGTATCAAAGAACATGGCTAATGCCACAACTCCAAGCTCCGCCACTGTGGATTTCTGGCGCCAGAGGAGCAGGAGGTTTGTTTCAGGAAGGTTGTGTTACTGTGGATCACAAGCTGCAGCACCTCTGCACTATCCATCACAGGGCAGGGCAGCGAGGCTGCCAGAGCAGGGCAGAGGCCTCGACCCAGATAACATCAGATAAGAAAGTATAGGAAGTCTCTCTAGTGATGAATCACCCTGATGAAGATATTCCCCTCTACCTTCAGGAGGTGAAGAGAGAGTAGGTGCTGCTTTCTGATCTGTAGATAAAACTTCTCGACTGGTCTCTCCCTGTCTAGCATGCCTCCATTCACCAGTCCATTTATCAAATATAGTGAAGCTATGTGTAAATTTCAGTGGTAGGTTTTTGTAAGCAAAGGGTCTGCTCTGACCTGGTCACTGCTCTCTGTCACATATCTGTGGTTTATATTCACGCTGCACAATTTACTGTTATAATTCCAAACCGTTCACATTCTTATTTCTGTATGTAACTTGTGTCCGATGCCAATATAAACTTACAACGGTTTCATGTGTGCTCAATAACAACTGTAAGTTGTATCCGATTGTTGGATTGTTTCAAACTAAACTGGACCTGAGTGCTGAGAAAACATCTTCAAACAAATGATGAGGCTGTTCATTCAAAGCAAACTGTTGGTTGCAACTCACCAGTACAAATGTGGTGGATTACCCAATCAATCCCTCAACAGTGACCATGACACAAACACATTATATCTCAGCATGTTATGGTAAATGTAACCTCCTCCTCAGATAACAATGAGGTATTTTCCATTTCTTTCTATGTACCCATGCTGCTGCTTCTGCAACAATTCAACCTCCCTTCAGACAATTGCCTGGAGTGAAAAGTTGAATTGAATTTTACCAAATCTAATGACACCACTGACAAATTCCAATTTGAACACTGATGTACAAGTCAGTGGCCTGGATGACTCAGAATCCAATCTTGTCACATTATCCCATGTAGTCTAGACGAGAGTTGAAAAACAGAAGCACGTAAGACCGAATGTCACTCTTTTTAATTAGAAAACAAGGTCTGTCTCCTTGCTACATGTTCACACCTCCTACTTTAAAAATCTGTCATCTGTGATGGCAGTTCACTGCACAAGGTAACAAAACTTGAGAGGGTCGAACTAAAATGGACTAATCATAGAGCTTTCAACACAGTATACTGCAGGTTGATGCTAAACTATGAAACCAAACAAATAATTACACACTGTGCAATACTTATAGGTGAAAATCCCATGCAATATGTCCATGCACAATAATCAGTGATGTTGGACCCAATAGATACTAAATGTCTGTGCTTTGTTCACTGTGTTTTAAGAGGTTTAGCAAAAAAAAATTAAGAACCATGAGCCAATATCAGCCCAGTGAGGGCTGGAGTGTAAATTTAGGAGACTTGTGGAAGGATTCAACAAGGTCGTGACAGAGGCTGGTGGACTGGGGTCCACATGATGCATCTCCTGCCAAAGCCAAAGAGTTCTGTTGAGAAAAGGCCGGTCTGCAGCAGTAGACTAGTTCCCTGCCCCGAACGCAATCAAACAATAACTCCAAAGCCACTCCATATTCTTTAAACATAGCCAGACTTCAGCTGATTCTCACTATGAAGAATAATCAATCACACTTGTGAATCACCATCAGCATCATAAGCTCCTAATGGCTCTCAAGGTGACAAAGTGTCTTGCAACAACTTCAACTCCAATCAGACAGCTAGTCACACACAACTTTTTCATTAATCACCACACAGAACTGGTTTAATCAGCAGCGCCGCAGGCCTGCAGTTAGACGACACACATACACACACACACACACACACACACACACACACACAAACACACACACACACACACACACACACACACACACACACATTAAAACAAGCAATCATTTCGAAGGGACGGGCCTCTGCTGTTTCTCAAAGTCAGGTTCTCCTCCATCACAAGGAATAGAAGAATCAGTATCTTTGGAACGACATGTATGGTGCAAAAGTTGAAGTATTTCATTTCCTGTCATGTTGCTCAGCAGGTAATCCACCTGTAATCTTGTGTTGAGAGCCATCGGGAGGGCATTGCTGCAGGATCTGGATACAGTCGTCATGCTTGACTTTTCACTTGGAGCTACTTTTATGCCTGTCACGATGTGGAATGCAGACCAGCCCGTCGTTCATGGCATGACCTGTTCTTCTGACCACAGAAAACACTAAAAATAGTGCGGATTATGAATATAAAAAGCTCATAATGATGTAGAATAATACTTGCCCTTTGCTGTATTGATTCCATATCCTCTGTAGCTGCGTGACTGCTGGATTAGCTGTGTTTACCCAGGAAGGGTCTGAGTACAGTTCAAGGGCAAAGGTGTGGAGTTTAAAATAGCTGCCAGATACAGTATACACATGGTCAACATTAGCACTCTGGGAGAAGTGTGTGTGTGTGTGTGTGTGTGTATGCGTGTGTGTGTGTGTGTGTTTTAGAGCCAGTCGAATAAAGGAGAAAAGAATTGAGAGTGGAAAAAAGGAGATGATGATGACAATGACGGCAATAATGTCAAAGACGGTTAGAGTTATATTTCTGTGGTTGTATTAGTGCGTGGTTGGAAACGGAATCTGTGCATTGAGTGAAAACACACATATATACATACAAACCCACACACAGAGGCAGAGAGAAGCTGGGGATGTTTTGCTGACAGTAAAATCAACAACATGATATTTAAACTTTTACTGGGCAACTTCTCATGGCAGCAGCTACACGAGGAAGTGATGCGCAACTTTCTCAAAAGAGTTTGAACCTCCACAACAATCATGCAATGTTATGTCACTAAACTTCCAACAGTGTGCTGATATGTTTCCCATTATGGTCTGTGTGCTTTGGATGAGTGTTCACAGAAGCAAAATATCTAACACTAAAGGACAGAAGCTTTCTTTGGAGCGAGCATTCACTCACTGACGTTCCGCTGTGTTGATTCCTCACGTTTTCCTGCCACCAATAATACAAAAGCAAAACTTCACTTTGGAAAAAAAGTAACTAACGTTAGCCAAAGAGCATTTCAAGCTATACTATCTTGTGGGGTCAGTCGTTTCGTATTTCTCCACTTTCTTGTTATGTTAAAAGAGAAATTAATTTTTAAAAATACCAATAAGGGAACATAAATCTAATCTATGCCTCTGTCAGATTTTCTTATCATACTTTTAATACAAGGACTAAGTAACTCTGCACAGAAATACAAGAACAACACTGTTTCCTTCCTCATCAGTTCACCACAGGCTTTCAGCACAGTATTTAAGATCCTTTACAAGATTCTAGTTTTAAAACAATTCAGCTGCAAATATTAAAAAGGGCTGCCACGTTGGCCTAATTAGCTAGCTAGCTAGCTGCAGCAAAATTGACAGTCACTGGAAAGAAATGAGAAGCTTGCTTTTGTCTACATTTGTCTAAAATCAAAAACCTGTTCAGAAAATTTTTAAAGATATCAAGCTGAAATTTACGACTATTAAAAATGTCAACTGTATATGTGAAGTTTGAATGGAAAATTGAATGTGCCTAGCATGGGGAGCAATCAGTTTGAAGACCACATTGATGTTAAGATTTAAGCTGATAATTCAGGTATTTCACATAAAGGCCTTTGCTACTGCAGCTTTCTATAGGTCAAACATGGAGAGAACATAAAGCTGTTTAATGGGAAGTTGTTTTGATTATGTGCTGAACCATAAGAATCATCATCTCATCATTGGTTAGTTGCCAAAATCGTGTTGTGGTCCGGGAAGTTGTACAGGCAGATGGAGGACATGTCCTCTCAACCACCCACAACTCCACAGGACTCAGTGCGCAGCATGCTGGGACAAAGCTCTAAGTCCCAACTATTTAGAAAAGCTCAAACAGTTTCTCTTTTTCTCTCTGTGCATTCTCTAACTTTTTTATTTCCAGCTCCTCTTCCCAGCCTTGTTCTGTTTGGCTGCTTCGCCTGCAGAATAAATAAATACACTTCAGCGCTATCGGTTTTCCATACAGCACAGTTCCCCAGGTCGACAGAAACATGTCAAACCGCGCAAATAAATAGCTCCCCTGTAACCCAAATAGTGTAATTGCTCAGATCCTGCGCCCCTGCCTGCTCTCTTCCTGAACATGAGAAGCAGCCTCCCGCTGCCCCCACCTGGGCCTGAGGACAGGAGACTCTGACTGTCCCAAGCACTTGAACACCTCCACTCATGCAGCCACCCATTTCCCATTTCCAGAGCATGACAAGGGGATCCAGTCCCCCCGTACACCCCATCAACTACATGTCAAACAGTGTACAACATCAGTTCAAATAAAACTTTAACGATCCCCACAAGGAATTAGGGTCAATCCAGCAGCAGATAGTGGGACACGGCTAAAAACATGGGGCATATATAACAGCAGAGCAATTGGGATTATTAAACATACACAACTAGTGATTTGAACAGTGAAACAAATAAACTAAACTACATAAAACTGCACAAATTAAAAATATACTGTATATACATGTTGTGAAATATGATGTGCTAATTGGCAGCAAGAAAAACTACACAGCAACAAACAAACTGAAAACACATAAAAAACATGAGAATATATGCAGAATGAAAATGAATATTCACATGCAATGCATGTAAGGAAAAAAACGATTACACCTCATTAAAAATTATTACTCCCACTTTACAGTAATTTGCACTTGCAGAATGTGTAGATTTGCATTAGGGCTACATTTATTAGGTTGTCAGTTTCAGTTTAATGTAAACAAAGTGTGAGTTAAGACAGTAAGAGGAGATTTAGACTCATTCCTGCACACAGACCTTTGACCTCAACTTTTCTTTGACTCTGACCTGCATCTGAACCCACCTTCTCACATCAAGTCACTGCTTTTACCTCTGGGTGCAGCAGTAAACAGAGGGATATTTCCCCTCCCCAGTGATATTCAATAGGTTCAGTGGAGATAGACTGAGGGGCACAGTATTTGAACGCACCAGGCTTAGAGCTGTTTAACTCTTTGACCTCCGCTATATGACCCCAGAGGCCACAGCATGGCAGGTCTGCTCCACTGGACTTCTGTTAGAGAGTGGGATCACTAACCTGCCTAGGGAGGAGTGCTGTGTGTGTGTGTGTGCGCGTGTGTGCGTGTGTAACTATCCAACAGTGGACCTCCCTGTCATTACACACCAACAGTGGACCGGTGAGCCAACAGGGGCCCCCAACAAAACTCCCCGCACCAGTCTTCAAAAGCACTGGACTGCCAATGCAGGTGGGAGCCTGTCTTCCATCTCCACGTTGTAGCAAAATCTTATTCCTCTGATGGTTTTCCATGACATATCCTGCTGCCTCTATGTCACTGGAGGCCAGAGGGGCAGCTGGATTGGTTTTGATGCTCCAGGTACTGATAATAGGCAGGATTTGAACCAGACACTGCACCGCCACTGTAGCTTCACCAAATCCCCTTCAAACATGGAGCTTTTCTCTGAGCACTTCACATTGGGTGTTTTCACTGAGGCCTATAAGGATCAAACTCAAAATCACAGGTGTCCAACCTTATTACCTCGAACCTTTAAATGTTAGTTTGGGTGTTGAACGTCAAAATTTAATGCACCACACTATAAAACCACAACCCTAAAGCTAACAGTCCTATCGCACCAGCAACTTCATCTTTCTCTTATAGCCTTTGAGTCTTTACTCAGGGTGCTGGACTTCTGAATGACGATGAGTGGCTGTTTTACAGACACATGATGTTTTAGTAGATTCTACTATATTAGGATACTACATTAATACCCATTAGGATAAACTGCATATACTTTATATCATTATCAGTAACATACTTTAATGGCTTTGGAGATTATTGTGCCACTGCAGTGCTAATAAAGTGCAACACTACGTGATTATTTTCAGAATATTTGTCAAAGCAAGAAGTTCAACTGTTAAAAACAATATAGTTATTGGATTTTTGAGAGACATCAAGAAAGTCTTTTTATGAGTTATGTCCCAGTCTGTGTTCACCATAGAGCTCCACTGGAGATCCTCTCTATGACAGGCAGACAGTGATCAGGGCTGTAAAGCCCCTCGTGATAATCTTTAAAAGAAAATTACAAAAGCAGTTTTGCATCTACACAATGCAAGGTAAATCAAAATTTTGTACTTCTGTTTTGTTTTTTGAAAATGACTAGAAAGAGTGGTCCACACTTGGTTGTCCATTTAGCATTGAATGTATGCCTGTGTGTGTGTGTGTGTGTGTGTGTGTGTGTGTGTGTGTGTGTGTGTGTGTGTGTGTGTGTGTGTGTAGGAGAGTAAGAGGGCTCTCCAGTTCAAGCTAAGGAAATGAAAAGTGTTTTCAAATGTTTTCACAAGTTCAGAGGGGTGGAGGTGTGGTGTGTGGGGATTGGGGCCTTGTTAATCACAACCATACTTCCAACACTTACTTTGACAAAATCCCACACACCTAATGGATAGACACCTACACGCTGGACTACAGTACAATCTGTATTGTATATACCAGTACAAGCTATATAAATGTAGTTTCCCAATGCAAAACTATCACATTACAAATCTGATTTTGATCAAATAAAATAGTCAAAGTAGCTAACTTGGATTTCGTAGCTGGAGCCAGTTTGTGAATTTCTGTAGAGTATCCTGACCAGCAGCATAATGCTACATGCATTTTCTCCATCATGACTCAAAAAACTCTGAATCCCATTTATACCAGCATCTAATCCAGCCTTTCTCCTGACTCTTATGAATATTTATGCTTTCCAGTATGTTTAGATTAGAGCCGTACACCGTTATCACTGGGGGCATGTCCGAGTGGTGTAATTGTTTCCATCCACGTTCATGGTGTTTATGTTACAGAGCTTTGCCAGCAAAATAAATGTTGTCTAGACATGTAAACATGGCTGCTAATGGCAACAAGAGAGGCTGTGCAGCAGTGTAATTACATGACTTACGTATACGGCATTATGATAATTTGCATAGGTAATGTAAAGTCAGAAGTTTCAACTAAATTTACTACAACAGTGGACGCCACAATGACCTCTTAGTAACATCTTTTATAGGATTAACTCATAGATTTTCTGTGGTCATAGTCTGTGCTGCAGACAGCCTGAGGCACTTCCATGTTCCTCTCTACATCAGCAGGACTTTCCTGACTCTCCGCAAGCGCTTCATACTATAGCAACTAAATATTACAGTGAAATAGACAGTTCACCTATGCAGACGTGCCTACATATTTACTGTTGCTGCACATTACAAGATGTGTGGTGTAAAATTTATATTTACTCCAGAACTGCACTTAAGTACACTTATGAGAACTTAACTTGTGTATTTCCAGTGTGTGCTACTTCATACTCATACTGCATTTCAGAGGAAAATATTGTACATTTACTTGCCATAAAACTCCTCCCAGTTTGGATTCTTTCAGTGTCAGTCGTTCAGGAGGATTTTACCAGAAGCCAAATTATCCTCAGAGGTCTGCTCGTCTCCAAAACAAATTATAACCATTAAAAGCACCGAATAAAGCAGTTTCCCATGTAAAGTCAATATTTTGTTGACGCTATACGGCGGACACAAGACGTCAGGGAAGGGTTGGGAGCTGAGATTGCCACTAACCTTTGTTTTAATTGTTTCTCCCATAACGTATGAACCAGTCGTTCTGGAGGTTTTTACGGGGAGCCAAATTATCCACGCAGGTCTCCTCCTCTCCATAACAAACAGACCAGGGGATTAAAACCGGTGGAAACAACGAATAAAGCAGTTTCACTTTGAGAATCAGTGATTCGCAGACGGTCTTTGCCAGACAAGACGTCTCCAGCGGCTGGGAGCTGAGCTGCCTAACATTTGTCTGGCTTTTTTCTCTGATAACTTAAGATCCAGACGTCCGATGACTAAAATCCATCATCCAGTTAAAATATATAGTTGAAAACGACCAAGGTGAAAAAAAAAAAAGTATCCTAAAAATGTGACTTAAAACTGGATAAAACTCAATTTTGAGCTTCTGGCAGGCAACCACAACGCCAACACATGCACATAGGGGATATCATGATTAAAATCAAGTATTACTTTAGGTTCGAAAAGTGCTGCAAGCATTTGGGATACTGTAAGTACACAACTTAAAAAAGATATATAACATAGGTTTACATGAACATGAACCTACAGAGGATTATTACTGAAATTTAAAGCCACTATTGGCTTTGCAAAGCTCTTCAGTGAGTTTCAGCTCATTGTTTATCTTACAACTTCACTGTTCTGGTTCACTCTCCCCACTCTCATGGCATCGTTCTCAGCTGCAGCAGGCGGCTGTTTCCAGAGAAGAAGCTCTAAAATACCACTGTCCACTCCCTACTCAGCACCGATGCACAGACAGACACAGTGAGAGACCAGCTGGTGAACATGGTGGAGCATTTAGCTGATATTTCCCTCGGGAGCTGATAGAGACCAAAAGCAGAGTCAGACTTGGACTCATATTCACATGGACACAAACTTGATTCCAAATGAATGATAATGTCGTTCTGTAACTACTGCTTTGCTAACAAGTTTGCCCTATCAGCTCAAAAGAATCTTAAAGGTGTAGTCTTAATATTTCAACATGCATTTTCAACAATCATGCAACAGTGGCACCTCTGAGTGAGTATGAATTGGGCATACAGTCAGAAGAAATTACATTTTCTGGCATTTTTACTATATGCCCATGCAAAAATGAGCTTGTTTTTTGGCAGGCCATTGTCCTGCCCTAACTCTGCTGCTCCAACCAGCCCAGCCCCACCCCCACCTTGCCCCCTTTAGTGGCACACCCTCCTCTAAAAGCTTTTTTAATTATGGCAGCCATTAAAGCAGGGCTGGCTCTGTACTCTGACTGATGGTAGTACTGCTCCTCTGAGCCAGCCACATGCTTACATGCACTTATATATGACCACACACATATACATGTACAGTGCATACAAATGCACACACATAATACACATGCACACGTGAATATGAGACCAGACAACCAAACTGGCTCCAGTGCCATTAAATCTGTCTAATCATCTTTTTTAAGTCTGTGTAAGTGATGGTGGCATGCCCTCATATACTCCAGAGAGAGATGGAAAGGACAGGAGAGAAGAACAGGAGAGCTCAAGATAAAGAGAAAGGCAGAAAGGAAGACAGAAGAGGGAAAGGGGCAGCAGGGAGCAAAGCTATAAAACACCGTTTCCATGCGTCTCCCTAAAGTGTGGATGTGTCTCTGCTGCTGGATTGTTCACATAAAATACTGTGCTAAAAAATAAATGTAGGGCTAAAGATAGAAAGGGCAGTGCGGCGGACCTGGTGACTCATACGCTGAAAAGAGATAAGTACACTTTCAATTACCGATCTCCAGTCATAAAACAAAAATGAAAATGGTGACATCATGCGCTTGATGAGCTGCACTGCTGTAGCCTGAACGTAACAGGGAAACTAAAAGTTGGCTTCAGTGCCTGAGAGCCAGGCCGCTGAAACAAGATGTATTTGCCTGTAGATGTGTAAGTGTAAGTCTAAGTGCTCCCAGATTAGCTCTACCTGTGTGAATGTGTCTGTGTTTATAGGATCCCAAGGTCATCTGGACTACATAAAACACTAATCCAATTGTCACTGTTCTAAGAGACATATTCGACCCCAGGGCTTCATGGAGTCACACTTGCTTCCTGTTTGGACCAATTGGAAGCCTCCATCTGACAGGCTGCTACAGCCGCTCTCAGGTTACACCGCCTGGGTCTAGGAGCCCCAGTGCTCCCAGGGGTGGTTTTCAGAGGTGTCCATATGTGATGTGTAGGGAGTAGGGTGGGGTTCTGGGAGGGTCATGCAGCCACAGAGCTGCAACCCTACCCACTTCAAAGGGTCCCTGTCCTTCGTATCCCTGCTGCTTTCCTTCCATGGGACCCCCCCCTGACCGGCTGGGCCACCTCACAATGGCCGATGACGCAAAGGCCTTGAAGTCGGACACCTTCCCAGCAGCCCAGCATGATGACCTTCCCTGTGTCTCCGATGCTGAGAGCATCCCAGCTGATGGTTGCTCCACTTTGATCTACTCTTAAAAAAAAAAAAGTGTAACCAGAGGACTCCACATCAGGACCACCAGACTCCCTCTGATATAACCAAATAGACCATATGGAACAACCTGCTGTGGCTACACTGTCTTTAAAAAGGAACCTCTCACATTATATATACACTTTGAAATATGTTACACAGCTCTCTGTTATCAGGGTGTAGGACAAAAGAGAAGAGTGTACAATGACCACAACAAAGCCTCATCTGTTGTCTGGGTTGTAATTATGCATGTGAGAGGGTCTGCTGACTGATGAACCTTTCAGAGGTGAGATGAAAGATTTTCACTATTTGATGACTTTTAATAGTAGAGGATATATTTGTGTTTTTTAAGTGCATATGTTCCCCCCTTTTTGTATTTTCCTGACAGTTTCTTCATTGTAGTCAAAGGATCAAGGTTTAAATTCATATTTTAGAAACATTTACTTTTGATTGATTCTCGTATTGAATGAAAAACAACTTCCACAGAACAAGATATTCCATCATAGCAAATTAGAGTTGCCATTTCATTATGTTAAACATTGTTTCATTACTTTTTTTTTACTGCATCCAGTGATAGCACTGCAGCCTGACTATGTAGAATATAGACCAGACTTAGAGGTTAATGGGCCTCAACTCTTAATGCCACTCATATTCGTCTTTAATCTCATACTTTTGAGGTGATGGATAAAAGCTACACCACCAAAAGGCACCTTCATTAGGGAACACTGGAGCGTGACCTTGTGGCACAGCTTCTATTTTTCTCCGTTGTGTAACCAATACCGACGGCCATCACTCACGCTGATTAAGTAAACCCCAGTGTTAATAGATTTCCTATGGAAGAGCTTCTGACAAAAGTACAAATGTATTCAGGCTGAGCCCCTGAGGCACTCCGCCGTGATACATGGCTCCAGTAAGTGTCCAGGAAATGTTTATGAGCGGACCAACTGGCTTGTTTAAGGTCAAAGGTTATACAAAAAGCCAGATTGGTTTAAACTGTGTCACTCGATAGACACTGGAGAGAGTTTGAATGAATCAACATGCCTCTCAGTGGGAAATCCTAAGCTGGCTCTCTGGGCTCCCTGAGATGTTTATTTTTAGTATCAGAGGGAGGTTAAACAGTACAGGCAGAGCCAAGGTGCCAGAGCTGAAATCTGCTGGTGTTAAGACTGAGTCACTCTCACCCCCCATCATGTCAAAACCCAAACAAACAGCAATGCAGCAGTGAGTCACTAACACCTTTAGACACGCCTGGACCTGACACACGAGCTGTGGACGGGTCAGTGGGCAGAGGCTCACGACTGATCAGACGCACATGAGCAGATGACGATTCATCCGGAATGAAACTGTGAAAATAGAACACAGATTATTACGCAGATCAGGTGTCACCCAATGTAAGCACAGGCCTACTGTACTGTCTCCTTTAATTAAAACCACCTCTCTGCCATTTTGATTTCCTCTCATGACACTTTGCCAGAGAGTCACCACTGTGCAGTTGGAAGTTGTCATACAGTTTGGTGTAAAAAAGAAAAAAGAAAAAAAACAAACTTGTGAAACAGGATGGTTTTAGTCTTGATGAGAAAGCATTTTTGACATTTTTTAATGGGGTTTCAAAGTTTTATGAGAGTGAAAAGGTTTCAGGAATTTTCTCAGCCCACAGAGAAACATGTAACTCTTAACACTTTCTTTTCTGCAATCTCTCCTTTACAGGAAAAAGACAACTATAATTTGTCCTACGTGAAAACAGTGCCGACAACAAAGACAAATAAATATATTTATAATAATAATATTTGGAGTGATAAATCATCAGCTCTGACACTAAATATTAATCAAATCAGACCAGAAGTCTATAGGTTCAGCGGACCTTTAAAACTGGGATGCACAATACACACCAAAAAATAAATTAGTTTGATGGACGAAATAGAGGGAGAGCTTTGCTGCACTACATTTTAACCACTGGTGGGGTAAAAAATAATATTAAGTTTGGCCTGATGGTATTTCCAGACCCGGCCATTTATTATCTAAATCTGTATTGCAGCGACGTCTCACTCTCAGCTTTACAGACTCGCATTTGGCTCATTTATATGAAGCTTTGGCAAAAGTTACATGAAGATCTCCTCTTTAAGATCTCTTCTTTATTCTTCTATTGGTGTATTTTAGATACTTCTTCCTGCTCTAAGCTTTCCGATGCCGTCAAATGTCCTTGCACTCACAAATTCTGACGTCACCTGGTCTGACCAATGATCCCTTTTTTTTTGGATGCAATAGGTCCTTGGATGTTGCTCTTTATTATTACAATCCTGTCATTCTGTCTTTCAGGCCTACTATTTCACAGCCCACCACCTCCCCGTAACTGCCATGACCTCCAGGTTGTTCTGGGAGATTTAAAGAGTGTGGGAGTGTCCACCTGCTGGCTTTACTCCACCACCAGCAGAGTCTGGACTCCAGGGGAATTCTGTCCTATTTGCTTTCTTCATGGGCATATGCTTAACAGAGCTGCTTCACATGTGTAGGTAGAGTCTCCAAAGTCTATGCAAATTCTCTCAAAGACTTTTAGACCTTTATTTGTTTGTACAATTGAAACATAATGGTAAAAGACACGATAAAAAGCCCAACAAATAATTCTGCAGGAGGGAGAAGCTCAGGAGCTTTAACCGATTACTCACAACAGATCAATTAAATGTAATCAGCATTAGACATCTGATTTTTCTTGTTAAATCATTAGTCTAAGCTGAACTTTGTCAGCCTCAGCTGTACTCAGGCTCAACTGAGTCGAATGCTAAAATTAACAGTTAATGCATGTGTCTCCTCATAAACTATTGAAAAACATATTAACCTAATTCACATAATTTTCATACTCATCAAACCAGTCAATGACCCCTCGTGCCCCAAGTATGGGGGCATAGTCAACCTGGAAAAGACCAAGGGGGGACAACTGGACCCAAACCATGCCAGCAAAATGCCACCCCAGCATAACAGAGCCATCGGTTCCCCTCACTGTAGAGGTCAAGCATTCAGGCCTGTACCGACCTGTTGGTGTTCACCACACATGCACTCGCCCACTCAAGAAAATGACTCATCTGACCATTTCACTTTGCCCAGTGCCTGCGGTTTTTGCACGACTGAACTCTCCAACATGCATTCATCTCTGTAATGAGGGCTTTATGCACTGCAAACCTACTATAATATCCCCCTTTATGTAATTGCCAGTGGACTGTTTTTGACTCAGTCTGATCACATCCTGCATTGACATTCTCAGACACCTGAGGAAATATCTCAGTAATGTAGGAGCAGCACAGTCGTCAAGTGTATGCTGTTGAACACAATTTCTGACGTCCTTCCCACAGATCTAAATGCAGATGCACATGTCCAAAAGCCCATTGCGCATGGCACACAAGAACATATCCAAATATATCTTTGTTGAAAAAAATGTGCATATCAGTGTGATGTTAAAAGTAATTGACAACTTGATTTAATCGAATATTAAACTGCTCTGCAGCAGCTTACAACAATACACCAACAAATGTATGCCTCTATTGCAACTAACAGGTCCAAAAGCCCATTGCACAAAGCACACAAGAACATCTCCAAATAGCCATCTTTTTCAGCAAAGTTATATCAGTGTGATTGATAACTGAATATTAAACTGCTCAGCGGCAGCTTAAACCAAATAACTTACCCTGAGCTGCAGACAACGTGCTCCAGTAGTTAGAATAATCCAAATGTGGCCATCAGGACGGCCTGGGTCCAGCTCCTCCGGAAGGTGAAGGGACACCATATCAACATGTTTCCCTCTGTTGCTTCTTCATGCAAGCAAAACACACAACCTGACCACACTCCGCTAATGAAGCCACTTCCCTTTAGCTAACCAAGTTGGTGTAAATGCACGGCTGAACTTTTCTTTCCCAAAACGTCTGGCCGGAAAATCGAAGTTGCGTGGCTGGAGAGGCTCTTCAAATGTGCTGCCATATCAGTCCTAGCCTGACACCTGTTAGCAGCAGGCTCCTCAATGGTGGCGGTGCTATCGCTGATACACGGGCGGGTGGCTGCAGGGGCAGTTTCCGTCTCCAAGGAAAAACAACAACCAAACAATAACGATGCTGGTGGAGCTGCTCTCATGCAAACTTCATTTGTGCTCCCTTTAGCTGGTGGTTTGGCAAAAAAAACAAAAAACTGTAATAGGCTTTTTATAGCCATTTTGATTTTGTCATTAAATTAGCTATCAATGCTACAGCAGCCGGATGTAAACTTATGAACCCTACCTTAGACTTTACATGACCCGCCCTACGCTGCCTCTGATTGGCTAATGATCGTTGCCCTCGCTGGTTGGATTGGTTAAGTTCAGGCAGAATGGTTAGGGTCAAGGTAAGAAGTCATTCAGAGTAGAACTGGCCGTGTCAACACTATATGAACATTATGCTCGCGCCACCTGCAGCACACCTAGTGGCCAAGAATGCAGATGTCGCTATCACTGTTCCTGTTGAAACACCAGCCAGCTGAGCAGCCTTTGTGACTAAAGCTCCTGGCATCCAACAATGAGCCCTCTTTCAAAGTCACTCAGATCTTTTCCTTTATCCATCTGGATACAAAATCAGAATCAAATGCGCCTAGTCAGCACTTTTATATGTACACCTGTATGGAAACATCTACGCTCGATATGTTTTTCCACCCATCTATTCAGGCCTTTCCTTTACTTTGTCACCTGACCAAAGTGTTGGGCCAACACACTGTCCAACAATCCTCCCCTACAGCCCCCCCACGAGCGTGGCTAAAAAGATTTGGAGGAACATTTGGATGGAACCAGCCTCTGTGTCTGAGTCTCCTTGTCAAGGTCTGGAAGTAATCCACTCCTCTTCAATAAGGAAAAAAAAGAAAGAGAAATTATAAAGCTGACAAGTCCCAAATGTGTATCCCTTCCCTCCTGCAACTCAATTAACCCTCTGTGGTACATTTGGGGGTCCCACAGATCTGAAGGCAGAGCCGGACACAGAATATTCAACTTGTGGGAAAGTTTTTAGTGAAAACAAGAAAGAAAATATACCCAGGCATTAAAAGACAGAGACCATATTCAAACATTAATTATTAACAGTTGATAAGAAAAGATTGGCATCGGCAAAAACTCCAATAACTGGAAAACTATCTACTTTCTCTTCATTTTCTTTGAGAAAAAGGAGAAAATTAAACATAATGAAAAAGGGGATCAGTGCAGGATTAATGGATCCTGAGTGTGTAGACCTCCCCAGAGCTGAAGATTTGACTCTCCTACATCCATCCTGACCTCTTTTCATCTTTCAGTCTACATTTAAAGCTCCGCTTGTCCCTCGAACCCCTATATTTTTTAGTGCCAGCGTCTGTCATCACTCCGACTTCCCTCCTGACCTGTTCTCTTATTGCTCCTGTCCCCGTTCTCAATAAAAACACTGATTGGCAGAGGAAACGACAACCGACAGCACTGTCACAGAGCAGCTCATAGAGATTCAATCAGTCCATTGTTAGCTTCAAGTGCCTTGTTTATTTATTTCTTTAAAGATTAAAGATTAAGAGTGAGGAAGGGAGCGGTGGGAAGAAGCTGGAGGGTAGGTTTCTTGACATTAAAGTTGTCCTCTCTTACTGTTACTGCGGTATTCTATTCTTTCAACATACAGATGGTAAATCAGATTGTGTCACACTGAAATAAGATAGAGACTCCAATATGTGCCAGACTTGAAGCTTGATACTATCTGCATGTCCTGAACCAGAAACAGCAGCCAAAAACAGACACTCTCCTTTCAGCTAATGCGCTTCTCACAATAGAGGAAGCTGTTGCAGTGAACAAAACACCCTGTTCATGATGTCAGACATCAGTCTACAGTCATGGTTGATGGATGGCTGTTGAAATCCATGCAGCAGGAGTCTGAACAGAGAGATGTCTAATGACTCCAGGGTGTTTCCTTTGATTACAGCACCCCCTAATGGTTGCTGGTGTTCAGAGTTACTGCTCAGCCCTGAGTCACATCTGGATACACGCAGCATTTGCAGTTAAACCTGCACATCTGTATCACACATGAGTTGGCAAAGATATTAATTTGCAAATATAAATATAATCTGCAACATGAGTAAAATGCAAACAAAAGGAAAATCAAGAATTCATTCCCATGAAACATGTTCCTTTAGGCTATTTAAAGGGTGAGTTCACCCAAATGATGAAGAAACATATTTTCACGCTTAACCAGTGGTATCTACATATTTTTGGTTTAATCTTCAATATTTGTCTCAAACATTTCTGCTGCAACCCCAACATGATAAAGGTGAATGAAACTCTGATGGTCCTGCTTAAAGT
This sequence comes from Seriola lalandi dorsalis, assembly GCF_002814215.2. NCBI lineage: Eukaryota > Metazoa > Chordata > Actinopteri > Carangiformes > Carangidae > Seriola > Seriola lalandi. Next base: position 135,996 of record NW_019520466.1, read on the forward strand.
ATTTAAACATTACATTAAAACAAGATTTATTCAGGGGAGGTTCACGGACTGTAATCAGTCATAATTCAGACTGTATGTAGTTTAAAGCTGTCCTGAGGAGTTTACATTTAGTGTTTCTCATCAAGACACTGTGTATCCTTGAGATCATGTTAAATGCATTTCCTTTATAAAACGTGTAAAGTTCATTGTTCAGAAAAGATTCTTTACATGCATATTAAATTGATTACATTACTAGAACTATTGTTTATTGCATTGCCTGCTCATGCACACATGTGTCCTTTTGCTCAAGGCACGAGATAAAAAATATATGGCCCTGCTCTTTAAATAACTGCTGAGGTATTTAAAGGGCCAGTTCACCCATGTCATAGGCCAACTTTTCAAAATCAGAGTGTGTTCCATGTTTATAAGAAAAACAATACTGTTGGGCCAAATCAACATTTTTAGAATGTGGAAATTTCTTCTCATTTCACCTCATCTTTAGAGGAAACACGTGTCAAAGTCTGCAGGGAAAAATATGTGGACGCTGGACCTGAATTATGATCCGTGGACAATCCAGAGTAACTGGGACACTCTTTCTGCAAAGGGATGAAGCTGTTCAATTTTAAACTGTAAATGTTCAATGCCACAAACTGAACCAAATTCACTTCCTCTGTTATGACTGATAGAAAACATTTCAGAAACTAATAAACAAATAAAACCAATAGCATCTGAATATTATTACATGTAAGTGAGAAAATAGCTTCACTTGACATTTGGGTGAACTGTCCCAGGAAATGACTTCGGCTACTGAAGCTCAGCCTTCGTCCTGAATGTGCAAAAGTGACAAGAGACACTAGAGGGCAGCAAATGCTCAGTTATAAAGCCTGAAGTCCGGGTCTCTGACATCTCACCAGGCTGTCTGTTGCCTGCAGCTCCTCATTCAAACTGAATTATACTGTGAAATAGGATTACGTGTCAAGCAATGCAATGATTGAGCACAATTGTTGGAGTTTGGCAGGAGAACAGAATAAAAAGGAAATATACAAACACACATTCCTATTTGTCATGCTGATGTGAGTCGTCTGTGAAACAACATTAAGATAAGTCGATCCTGGGTGTCAAATGATGGGTATCTGAGCATCCACAATGCTTTCTTTTTTCTTTTTCTTTTTTTTTTCAAGTGAGTAAAAAATAGCAGCCGCTTGTCTGGCTGCTCCCAAGAGAGTATACAGACTGAGTTATGGCCCTATAATTATGTGCAAGAGTGAAAGTGTGTGTATGAATGAACGTGCTCCGTTTTAAAAGGCGTTTTATTATGGTTGCTGTTTCTTCAGATTGTGGGCTGGGGAGCGGATCTCCCTTTATAGGCTGCCGTTTCCTCTCCCAGAGAGCTCGCTGATACCCTGGGCAACTGAAGAGGCTGGCTTGAATTATACAGAGACACGTTTAGCGTTTGAAATAATCTAATAAAAAGAAACAGGGAGAGAGATCAAGCAACCTCCTAAGTCGATGAGCTCATTCTCATCTTTCATCAGCATCTCCTGCATCATAATGAGCAGTGAATCTGTACGTGTGCACACAGTCCGATGGGTGGAAGAGAGCAGTCGTCTTTAAGACGTCCTCCTGCAGCCAAACTCTTTGATGGTTCAGTCAAACTGGATTGACAGGACTCCCGTCTCCTCCGGTGACCCCCAATCAGCTCTGACCTTGCACCTCCAGGAGTCAGGTCCCTCAGCAAAAAGGCCTGTCGAGCCAATTAACCCCTGAACTCAGATCAATTAACCCTTTTACAGCAGCACAAGCAGATAACACCACATGCATTATTAGCAGATGCAGAAAAACCACCGGATCAAAAGGTTTTAAATATGTTGATCCAAGACAAAATAACGCTGATAGAAAAGGTATTGACCTGGTGACAAAGATACACACAAGGTCTTCTTCTACTTCTTCTGTGGTGCCTGTCAGATAGCTGAGGGCTACAGAGAAAGAAGAGGGAATGGAAAGACAGAGAGAGATGGACACACAGCGGGTGAAGCTCATCTATGAGTCTAATTAAGCAGAAATGGAGCTGTTGGGAGCCAGGGGACCTGCACAGTGATATCTTGCATTTCAGTCCATTAACCTGCTCCTAATGAACTGTGTGTTATTGGGGAATGTCTTTATTAATCACACCCCACTGAGGTGACGGTCACTGGTTCGGCGGTGCTCTCCGTGTACGTCGATACTCTTCAGCAGGGCTCCAGATCACCGCCTGGCCCGAGGGGAGGACGGACAATCTGACAGTAGACATGCATGATGTGACAGCGTGCATGAGGATGAGGCTTGGTGACGAATCCCAAGAGCTGCAAACCTCAGCTGTAACATCCTCACTTGACCGTATGACACAGGAGTTGTTTTTGTTGTGACAAGCGCGGTGTGAAAACAGACCCAGGCTTTCCCAATCAATGACTTTCACCCACCCACAGTGATGATTATATCTAATGAGAGGCTTGGTGATGAGATAGACCCTCGAAGTTGTCAGTGGATTACTGAGGCAGGCTGTTATAGGTTTGAGAAACCAATGTCAGAAATATTAGTAAGGGATTTGAAAGGAGTGAGGAAGCACTCACACAAGTGGAACAGATGTTTATTGTTTTTTTTTTTTTAAGCTACTGGTTATTTATTCCAATTGCTTCTTGTTTGATTGTATGCAGGATGAATTTGGTGGATGGGATTAGAGAAAGTGGCTGAAAGAGAGAAAAAGGGAGATGCTAGATAGGAGCAGAGAGACAGAAATAAGGGAGGGGGAAGAGAGAGAAGAGGGGAGAGAGGAAAGAGAGTCGTGGTGAGAGAGAAGGGGGAGAGGCGCGCGCGCGCGCACACACACATACACACACACACACACACACAGGGAGAGGGAGCGAGAGAGAGACAGAGGGAGTAGAAACTGTTAAAACGTGTGTGTTCGCTCTTGCCAGTCTCAGCATCGCTCAGTTTCTGCAGGAGGCAGCTGGCTCCATCCCTCCAGGATCTCCACTGGCACCGATGCCACATATGATCTACCCACTTCCCAATCTACCCATTCACTCTGATTTGGGATCTCTTTATTTTGTTTGCATGGATGATAACAGCCTACCGCAGATGCATGGATTTCTCATACACCAACTAATTTGACTCAAACCCGGGATTGGTGAAAAAACACAGAACAGACAAAAAAAGGGGGGGGGACTCCAGCCGTTTTTAGGTCTGTGGAAGCAGCACTTGAGCCTGCCTTGGACATGGGACCGTGCGTCAGCCGAGAGGGATCCGGTGTCGGAGGAAGAGCATCTTCCTGAAGGAGGAAAAACCCGTGTGAGGGAGTTTTTTAATTTTTGTTTTTGCCACCGGGGAGGGGGGAGCTGTGGGTTTTACGCGCCGGAACGATGCGTCCCAACCGCGGCTTCATCCTGCTCCTCCTCAACGGAACCGCTTGTTTGGTAAGAACATTGTGGGAGTGGGGGAAAGCCACACTGTACTCTTCATGCATCTTGCATCAGATTACCTTACTTTACCCATATAACGCTTCGTACCCGCGTCAGGAGGTGCGGCGAGGTTACTGCACCGCATTTGCACAAAAAAAAACTTCCAAACTCGCAGATTGAAGTCGACAAACAGTGTGTGGACAGACACGAGAGAGCGGTAACCGGGAGCCTCTCGCAGAGATGCAGAGAAAATTCACGCCTACTTTGCTCGGTTTACTTCCAAACGCGTTTCTGCTGACTTCTGGTATTTTCTTTTACTCACTTTATAATTATTAAGACACTAATATTCACTTTGACCCCGCTCGGCTCAGGTACGGCGGGTGCACTATCGCAAATTCCCAGCAGACACTCGTACTGTCAGCGTGCGGAGCGCAACTGTGCCGCCGGTGTTCATTACCAGTCTGGTTTACTCTGCCAGCATTTGGAGCCTAGTTAATGTGTTTAACCCATCATTCATCGCACATTAGTGGCTAGCTTGGAAGAAGGTAGGTGCACGGGGAAGTAATAACTGGAATTAACCTGAATGGGTTAGACTGCAGACAGGTGTAACCTCCACTTTAAGCCAAAGCCCAAAACACAGGAAACACCGACACTGCAAGAAGCGTTTTAGAAAATCATGTAAAAGTCAAAACAGTGTGTCAACTGAAGGGAGTGGGTTTACTTGAAATTAATTAAAAAATACAAAAAATAAAATAAAATAATAATAATAAAAACTCAACATATTCGAGCAGTTACGGTTTTATGACATACATTTGCTACAGTTGCATCATAAACTTTTAGTGTAACGACCATGTGTATGGAGATCTACTGTAGGATCCATAACAGAGGTGGGAATAATTTTTCATGCCAGAAAGATTAGAGGAGCAGAGGAGTCCGATATGATTAAATAGAGAATTTATACAGAAGGTGGGGAGCTCATTTTGAAGGGAGAGAAACCTCTTATAACCACTCTGTTCTCTGACTGAGCTAACTATTAAAAAAAAAAAAAAAATCAAGTTATACTAAAGATTTCCAATGTATAATAATTTACCTAAGTAAATTGTGATACCTTCCTAAGGACCCCCACTGACCTGAATTGGCTCTGTCCAGTGTTACATAACCTAACAATCAAATTTGGATCACCCACTCCTCTTTCATGTACGCTTGCAGATTTATTAAAAAGCAGCCTTTAATGAGAAATCAGCTCTTGATTCACATGAGGAAACTTGAAAACATCCTTCTGCTCGGAAACCCCTGGGCTGAGTGGAGCTCACTCATCACAGGGCCCAGGAAATGAGCAAGCTAAAAAAAAAAAACCAAAAACACACACACACACACACACACACACACACACACACACACACAAAAAAAAGTACAGTGAAAATTTTCAAGTGAGGCAGAGTGGCTGTTTGATGCACCCCTTTGTGTCTGTGTCTCCTCAAGGATGACCTTGTGCTTCTCATATTAAGGTATTATTCAGGTGCTCAGAGTAAAGTAAAGGCCCTTTTGGTGATTTGAGGTCTAACAAATAGTGGTTATAACTGACTGAACGCACACAGATTTGCTGGTTGAGAGGGAGCTGTTCCAACACATCTGAGAGTGAGGAGACCACACGCTGACTTGAAATATGGGGGATGAGCGCCTTTTCAGCCGAGATACAAGAGTGTGGGATAATAGGCTTAACACTCACTTCTGTGTTGTCTTGGTTCTGGGAGTATTTTGTGAGCTGCAGGGCTGTAGCCTATTGTAACCCAGAAGGTCTGTGGCTAATGATAATGAAATTAATTGGGGCTTTTTTTCCCCCCACTCTCCAGACCATGTATCTATGAAAAACGTACATGACATCCCTCAGCAGGAGATCTTGGGTAATTCATTAAACCCGTGACATTGATAAATTATGGAGCAATTAATAAATTAAGTAACTTTTTTTATTATGCAACAGAGCCGTGATTAATAATCATATAAGCCTACTATGCATTAAAAATTCGATTTGGATGACTTTCTGTTGTAATAGCTCCGCAATTCTCAGACAGGGTTTAGGTCTCGAGGGAGCTTTTGCAAATGGCTACAAATACAGATGACTATTAACACAAGGTGCCACTCCGGTTGTTGTTTATGTGTTGAATGATGGGTTTCAAATGTTAATTATTCTCTGTATTTGAATGGTGGGTGATGAATAATATAAACCATCTCAGTTGTATAATTGACTGCTTGAGAAATTATGTTTATTTTTGGCAGCAGTCTGAGTTATTTCTCATCTGTCTCTCTGCGAGATGACTGGGTTTGTTTCTCTCGGCTAAATGGCTCATGCGCATGTACCAAGAGAATAATCTGTGGGGTGTTTAAGAGGGTGGTTTGATATTTATTGTCCTTTCACTTGTCCTTGTGATCAGCAGCGATGGCAGTCAGTTGTTGCTCGAGCAGAGGCAAGATGTGAAACAGGGCTGCAACGAGGCTGATGATTGTTTTTGTCACTGATTAATCTGCTTTTTATTTTTCTCAGTAAATTGTTAGCATTTCCTTAAGCCCAAGGAGATGTACTCAAATTGTTTTTTTTTTTGTTTAACCAACAGTCCAGTGCCTCAAGATATTCAGTTTAGTGTGAGTATGGAAAAGTTGTCACATTTGAGAATCATTAAATGTTTGGGTTTTTTTTTCCTACTTATTATTCAATTATCAAAATAGTTTCTATTTTATTTTTCTGTCAATCAACTAGCTGATGAATTACTAACTGCTGAAGCTCTGCTGTGAAAGTTACAGACACTGTAAGGACATAATCCGCGGCTAAACAGAAGCAGCACATGCAAGGTGAACTGAGCTCACTGTAAGCAGAGGAAAGACAGGTGCCTATAGGAGATAAGCTGACACACTGGAAATAGACTGGTACAGGATGGTGTAAAGACAAAGGAAGTGAGAAGAAGTGTAGATAAAGTGCTAAAAAAAAAAAGAGAGAGAAAAAAAAAGAATAAGTTAAACATCTGCCTCAGAGGGTTTATACACCTCATTGACAGTCATCACAGATTCTTTCTTCCTTTTGTGGCAAAACATCCAAGAAAAACACACGTTAATCCATGTATAATTACAACTGCAGCACAGGGTTGGCAGTCTGAATCCCCAGACTGAATCTGGGAGGGCTGAGGTGAACAGCGAGTGCTCTCTCCTCCTTCAACAATCTGAATAACTACCAGTAGGAGAATGAAGTGCATTGAACTCAACTGCTCCACTGAACTGCAGCTTCTCTCCCTCCTGCAATTATTCAAGAATCACCCCACTTTTTTTGCAGAAGGGAGATGATACTCTGTGTCGACGTGCTTGGTTAAAGAGTCATTTTAAATAAGGAGCATTTAAAAAAAAAAAACATTTTACTCACTCAGCACTCAACAAGGAGACATCAATATTTGCACTTTAATAAACGTGCACACGCATGAAAGAGCTTTTTCATTAAGGAATTCTGACCTTCATCATTGCATGTTGCCGTAACCTTCACGTGGTGAAGATCGCTGGGGGATGCAGGAGCCCGGCTTTTCATACACGCTCGCGTTGAGCTCACAGATGCTCCAATTCACACAACATTTTTTTTTTTTTGGGAGGGATGAGCCTCAGGTAGCCTCTCTGTGGCAAAGAGAGACAGGACCACATTATACTCCCTCTGATTGCTTTCAGTAGAGACGCAGACACCGGCCATCACGATTGATAACTGAATTTCACCTCTGTAGCAGAGAACAGAATTTGCAGAGTGAATTTCAGGGCAGACGCTCATGCATATTCCAAGTTTTTACACGCCACGCTCTTCCCTGTGTTGTAGGTAATTTCAAAACAGAGAGAAAACATGACACTTGCATGAATTCACATCCACAAATTAGGACCTCCTGCTGCTGCTGCTGTTTTTTCCATTTCCAAACTTTTACCGTCAACCTCCATTTGACTTTCGCATCAGCGAGGAAACACTTACTTATTTAACATGGCACATCAATTAAAAACAAATTATGTTCTTCCACTGAAAGCTTTACAAAGCCAAAATCCCTTTCATAACAAAGGAGGGATTGTGATTAGACTGTACACCACTGAGCACACACTTGAATCATAACATAGCACACAACAACTGAGACAACAAAAGTTATTATATCCAAGCAGAAAGTGCCTGTAGTTTGGCTGGAGCACCACAAGACAGCAAAGGTGCAACACAGGAACAAACGCACACTGTGCAAACCTGAAGATTTGAAAAGCAGAGGCTGTCTACTAATTCTACCCACATCAGACTTCTCTCTCCATTTTGGCCTGTCATAAGTTCTTAGATTCACGTTTCTTAGATACCTGTCTTCCTCGCGGGGTCGCTGACCTTGTCCACCCAGATACATCCCCGGCTAAGCAGAAATACCACCTTAATCCTGAGAAAACAAGCTGAGGAAAAAATGAAAACTCACTGTCTGATACAGCATATATTGCATGCAGACACAAATGTGAGACAGCAACAGCAGCAGGGTGAATTCAATTTTTTTTTGTTTTTTTTTGTTTGTCTCGCTCCCTTGAGTCTTCCTCTTTGCCATCATTGTTGCAATCTGCATGTCAGAGCTCATAAGCTTACACCCTCGTCCTCCTCCTCACATCCGATACAGGCGCCAGAAACACAAAACTCATCCATGATTGTCAAATCATAAGTGAGGGTTTGACTACGAAACCACAGTGGAAGCAGACAGAGCAGTTTATTGTGCTGATGACATCTGTCCTGTAGTTCCCCCTTTGTGAGTGCATGAAGCATCATAAAGGGATGATCTTTACAGGGACAATTATCAGGTCGCGGCATTTTCAGCATCAGTAGCGAAATAATATGCAGTTGCATTGTTAGCCATTCATCTAGGGGACGAACAATTTCCTAGAGGAGCCCAACATCCCACTGTCACTTGTAACCATTTTTCATAATTAATTTTACACGTCATTACTTCATCACTGCTTCAGCCTGGATTTTCATGAACTTCAAATACACAATTTAGAATCAGAAATTCTATCGTCACTAATTTTGTGAACTTTTCCCATAGAATTAAAAAAAAAATGTTCAGTGATCCCTACGCTAACCGCTCGTACCCTTTCATTGTGAATCTAGACTAGTAGTAGTTGGTTTGCGCTGGTAATTGCAGGATTGTTGTTCGCCTTAAATGTCTCCTTAAATTTGATGAGTGCTTTTGATGGAAAGTGTTTTCACCTATTTTACTCAGACTTTTTTTTCCCCCTATTTTCTGTTTTGTATAGTCCAGATACACAACCCAACACTGAGCAATCACAAAAAACAATATATAAACATGAAGACAGGGTGGACGTGCAGAGCTGCTGGTGTTATAAAGGATAACCTCTGTAGCGTTCTGCCTGTTGTGTAAAACAGCTTGAGTTGTACACAGCCGCAGTGTGCACCTCTTCCTCCCCTGACCACCCACTGAGGAACCCAGCGAAAGACCCCAGCTCCCCTTGCTCCCTCCCCCACCGTCAGAGCTCCCAGTAGCCCCACAGCACAGACAGGCAGAGAGAGAGAGAGAGAGAGACGGAGGGAGAGCACGCTCTCTGACACACTGACAGCCCTTCATCGTGAAGCGCTGAGCTGTCCTGAGACAGAATACGTTTGCTGAAAACCAGCACAATTTATTGTGGCATTGCTCTCTGGGAGACTGCAGGGGAGACAGAGAAGACCCTGGAAGAATATCTGTAGGTTTGTCTGCTGGTTTCGGATAGTGAAGGGTGGATTACAGTGAACAGCTTAAAGAAAAATGACTCGTATCCTTGGGTAGAATGAGTAGGTGTAACTCCCAGGGGATCCAGATAAAGACGCGTTTGAGTCTCACACGGAGGAATAACTAAGGATGGGAAAATCCATGAGACATTTTAATTTCAGAGAGCTTCTGCTAGTAGAAGTGGCTTTACTGCATCGTGAAAATGCAAACTGTTATGCAAAGTGTCAATATAGAATAAAAATTTCACTGCTTCAAGATCTGAAGGCATCCAAACAACCTTAGAAAAAGGCGATGTGGGACCAGGGGACATGGGTTTACTTGAAGAGGGAACACCAGGCCATCAGCATAGTTTAACGCTTTAGGAAACCGAAGCTTTTGTGATGCCGCAGGCTCCGAGGGTCGTGCTGACCTCATCGTGGTGTGACTGGATCGGCAGGATACCACGCGCCAGAATGAGACCGGGGAGAAGGAGCCCATTTATATTCCCGATTCTCTCACAATCTGTAAACAGTCCGTTCTGCTTGAATGAACATCTAGTGTGCAGTTTACCAGCATGCTGCCCAGTGACGGTACAGTGATTTTCAGGGTCAGAGACAGACATGTCCAGACAAGGCCCACGGAGGGTCTTTATGGGGGTTTCCAATTAAAGCAAGCAGCGCAGCCACAAGGATCAGGGAGTTTGGCTGAATTTGAAAGAAGACTATTTTAAGTACAATGAAGGGATAATAGGAACATTTATTGCAGACCAAAGTGGTTTCTGAATTGAATTGAGAATGCATTGTTATAGGATGTAGGGCAGCAATGACTAGCAATCATTTTAACCTTTATTTCTCTAGGAAACCAGTGTGATGCACTTATGCATGCAGCACTTCACAATCACCCTGTTAACACATACAACCTTTTTCTAAGCTGCTCCCTCTATAGTCAGGTCAGGGTAGAGTTAGGTCGCTGGAGCTACTTGGTTAAGGTTAAGGAAATTTAGATTGTGTGTAATCCATCTGAGATGGACTGCAGTTCACACCTGTTGTCAGGATGTGAATCAAATGTCTCACAACTAAGCACTTGTGATCAGATTTCACTTGCCTGCTAACATTTGGCTTTATCGGTTTGAAACTGCTGCTAAACAGAAAGAACGTTTTGACTAGTTAAGCAGTTTGGTGCTTCACTGAGCTCTGTGGCACATGCAAAAAAAAATTGTGCTGATGCATGCAATCTGCAGAGCTGGACAAAGCTTCAGAGCAATCAGGGGTTTCACAAATGTGCAAACATCTGGCAAACCTCTAAATGTCACTGAAGTCACCCGATGCATTCTCGGTGCCACCACAGCTGCCCACTAATGATCAGAGCCCAAGATTCATTGCCTTTAAGTGCCACTGTAAGTGTGAACGGAGCCCATTCACATACTCACACACATTCTCAGCTGGGAGCTGCATAGTTAGACCACAGTCTGATTTGGCCACTTAACACCTCCACTGAAGCTATTTAACTGCCTTGCTCAAGAGTGTATGAATAAACAGGAAGGTCTTATTCATTTGCTGTTTCTTTTGCTGGGGATTCAAATAGACAACTTTTCAAGTATTAGTGCTGCGAAGCTCCAGGACAGATTTTCAAAACCCAACAGAAATACTGACGCATTAAGTCAGACAACAGCTCTTGATAAACTGTTTTTTTAAAATATCTGAACGTCTATGAGACGACTGTAGAGTCCTTCCAGCTTTAACAAGGCAGGTGTGAATACTGTAGCAGCGGCTTTAATCAGCTCTGTCCCATCAGCCCATGCTTTGCTCCCAGCTCTCTGGGGAGGAACAGGGAAGAAACCGTCCCCTGCTACTCCTCTCCACCGTCCTTGCACCGCCAACTTGTCGATATCTTATAATGTAAAAATTTGATAGCCAATTCGGAGCCCGGCTTCTCTCTGAGCATACAAAATGAGCCCAAATCCAGCGGGACAACACAACTGAACCTGTCCAAAATGAGATGGGAAAGTGGATGGAGGATGCAGATAGAAAGAAATGCTCAGGAAAAGAGTGCAGAATAAAAAAACCTTCAGTGTAGCGAGTTTGTTCACCCACTGCAGATCTAAGCTCCAGTGACCCCCGAGAAGCTGGAGTAAATTATTCATTAAGAGTCAAATAGCTTGTTTCTTGTGAAATTACCTTTCTACCCCTTACCTCTTCTTGGATCTACACTAGCCAGAAGAATAATTAGTTATAAGGGCACAGCCATTTTCAGACTTTAATCATGTAACAGAGAAGTCTCCTGCAGTGAACATATTAGATCTGGAGATGGGAAAAAGAGACAGAGAAAAAAGAGAATAAAGCATTGACGAACACTTAAGAAATCTGAGCTGCCTGGGTCTGTAATTAAAAATTGATGTCATATTAGAGATGAAGATTTCAACTCAACAGCCAGAGGAAAATGGAGTGCTTATTGAACTTGTCAGCTCCCCAGGACAAGCACATGCTTTCAGCCCTGCTGGGTGGCTCAACAGGCAGATTCTCTGTATCAATCAATCAATCAATCAATCAATCAATCAATCCATTTATTCTATTCCAGTTCATGCATCCATAAGACCAGCCTCATTCTTCCAGTTTATATTGAAATTTAACCAGTGAATAACCTGAAATAGTTTTTTTTAATATATAGTTTAAGAAACTGCTTAACTTGCTGCTTTCCTGCAGCAGTGGAAGTAAATGAAGCCTTAATAGCTAATATAAATAATTCCTACAGGTTGATGACTTGTCCGTCTGTACAAAGGCAGTGTTGGGACAAACTGTGATACTAAACCCAGTGATGCATTGTTAGGACAATACTGTACTGCAAGAATTAATACTGTATGTTGCTATTATAATGGTGAGAAAAAGGCATGTTACAATTAAAGGAAGACAGACTGGTTGGTCAGGTTCATCCTACAGCAAGATACTGACTGGAAACTTTAGAAGACAGTGGCTTCACATGACGGCAGAGCAGCTCGGGCTCCGGACTCAAACCACATGGAGCTGGTTTGGGGTGAACTGGACAGAGGGTGACAGCCAAGGAAACTAAAAGTGCAACACGTTTGGTGGATCCTCTGCAGCAATGACAAACTTTCAACATAATATTTCACTTCCATTGTAGAGAGAACATCATGAATGAGGCATTAGAGAACTTTCTGTAACAACTGGAAAATTGTGGTGTTTTAAAACTTAATAGTGTGTGTGTGTGTGTGTGTGTGTGTGTGTGTGTGTGTGTGTGTGTGTGTGTGTGTCACTTTTGGTCTCCACTGGTTCCTGAGGGAAATCTGTAGTATTATTGCTCCAGTTAGTCACTCATTTTGTCTGTCTGGTAGAGTACAGCGGGTTTTCAGATAAATTTTCTGGAAACAGCCGCCTGCTGCAGCCACAGACTCAAAGATGTTAAAACGCTCCATTTTCATTACAGTCATTTTTACAAATGAATTTTTTGATTTATAAAATATCAGAAAAATTGCAAAAAACAATTCCTGTCACAATTGTCTAAAGCCCAGTGTGATGTTTTCAAATTGCTTTTATCCAACCAACAACACAAAAGATTTTCTATTCAATATGATACAAAACAGAGAACAACAACTCCTCCCATTGGAGAAAGTGGGACCAGAGAATTTTTTCCTCGAAAAATGACAACACTGTCATTTGTGCATTTTCAGGAAGTTAAGTCTATTTTGGAACAATAACCTGCGTCTTTGACACACTGGTCTGTCACCAGTCCCCTGCTCCTGAGAGACTTATGGCACGTTTCAGTTAAGTGGCTCCCTCTTCTCTGCGCCATTTCATGGCGACAGTGTGCCTCCGTCACCAGGAGAAAGGGGTTAAAACGGTGTACCTGTCACTGTAACAGGCTGATTATTGCCTGTGGAGCTGGCAGGCTCGTGAGGATCGCTCCCCCTCCCCACAGTCCCTGCTGGGAGAGAGTCCTGGGGCCTGTGCTCACTGAGGCTGAATGACTCACAATTACCACAGCGACGGAGCCTGCAGCCACCTCCCATCCTCTCCAGCCGTTTCACTGACTCACTTAGCGCACATGACAAATGACAAAATCACCCTGAACCTCCGCCCCCTCAATAAGACCTGATTGCCCATCGCCCACACTTTGCCTACAGTACTTAAAGCTGGGATATATCTTGCCAAGCTTCATGAAACAAAACAAACTTAGTCTGGAAGAAACTTCTTCTGGCCTCTCAAAGCAGCGTTTTACTGTATTACACTAAGTAGATGGTTTAACATGCATATAATATGAGCTCGAGAGCAGCACATTGTCCTGGAAATACACTGCTGCTGCAGATTTTTATAACTCATCAAAACTCTTCTTTAATGTCATAACACTGATCACTGAAAAAAACAGACAGCATTTGTTGTGCATCATCAAAGGATGACTCCTCTGACTGTATTTTAAATATGAAAGACAGTGAGTGATATGAACACCCAAAGCAGACAACATCAGTGCTCAACTGTTAACAAAGCAAAGTCTCGCTGTGTCTGCAAAAATTGTGGCCATATACCACTAAAGTGAAGCAATGCATTAATGTTTTGGCAGAGAGAAAACAATGGTGAACTCTGCGGCCAATTTACACCATTTAGACTTGCTTACATTGCACTAGTCAAAAGTTGGAAGCGTGCTGATAGTTGTATCTTACACCTCATATACTCCCCTAGTTAAATGCAGCGAGAGTTGTTGCAGTATGCAGTTTTTCATAATGGAGCAGAAAAGTAGCCCTTGTTCTAATATTTAATGATAAAAAATGCGTTATGTGCTGCTGTATAATGTGTGACCTCGGTGACCTCAGAGCTGTATCGTTGACCAGTAGGTAAGAATCCTTACCATAGGGCACATTTCTCTGCAAAAATGAAATCACAACGGCATCACGGCTGTTTGGACAACTGCACAGTATGTGTTCTCTTGCTGCAGTAATCATTACAGCTCTGGCTCTGCTTTTTCTCTTCTTTTTTTTCTTTTTTTTCTGGCGCCATATTAAGCTCATTCTAACATTTGTCTTTGACAATGATGCTGCACACTGAATCTGAAACCTCGAGCGGTGCCAGACACTTAAATCTTCTGTTCAACAATAGCACAATGCTCACTTCATCTCTCCTCCTGCAGCCTGGCCTCTCAGGCTCTCTAATGAAGACTGTGCAAGAGAGGGAGGATGCCTTGCTCAATATGTAAGCTACAACAAAGCATTCTGCAATATGTTTTCTCTCAGATATGAGTGTTGGCACCATCTGAGAATTTTTCCAGACAAGCGGGACAGTTTGCAAAATGATCAGGATCTTAAAAGCAAGGGGCAGTTTCAGAGAATTAAAGGATGACATATTTTTCGAGAAGCCTAAAGCGCTTTTTGTAGGACACTGCAGGGGCTCTTAAGTGCTATCTGGGGAGGTAGGCAGAGTGCTACCCTCTGTGCCCAGCAGCCACCGGCTCATTGGAGAAGAGAAATCAAACACAAACTAGTCCTTCAATAGGAGCCATGGGGAATGGTGTATTTGTCATCAAAGTCATCCTGCCTGGCCCCAACTCCCATCTTTCAAAAAAAAAAAAAAAGATACAAAAAGATTAAATCAATATGTCTTCAGCTCTTCCAAATTTTTGTTCATTATTAATGAGTTTGTGATTCTCAAAGAAGCTATCAGAACTATCTGGTTCAAGAGGAAGCAGTCCTTGTCAGGGCTGTTATCGGCCCCTGTGGGGAGGCTGAAGGATCTGAGCGGCAGTGTAGCGTAGCAGCAGACAGGTAACTAGAGGAGATGGTGTCTGGCCTCTAACATCCCCATGGGAATAAGGCCAGATTAAGGGAAGAGGGGAGTCCTCTCATCTGAGTCCAAACACCAGACCACAACCACATCAGCGGGAATCCTCGCAAGGCAGTTGAAATGCGATCCACGTCGTTATGAAAGGAAATACATGTTTTTAGAGGGACAGGAAATCAATATCGCTGACTGACTGCGGAGCAAGTGAACAAATCTGAGCGAGCTTGAAAAACCTGCATAAAATGGAATAAAAATGAGTCAGGCTTAATAATCCTGACTAAGCCGGTATAAGGAAGCCCTGGCAGTCAAGACAGTAGATGGATCAGAGCGCAGACAGGGATGCATGCATTATGCATCATTGTAAAATCTCTCTGGGTGGAGCACACACACATAAATAAAAAAAACGTACTCCACCGTTCACATTTGCATCACTTATTGTTCTCGTTTACCACAACTCAAAATTCACAAAATTGTGTGTGTGTGTGTGTGTGTGTGTGTGTGTGTTCTCCGCTGCCAAATCCAAAGGACATAATAATGCAGAATACTTCCATGGCACATTAGACAAATGCTACCTGTTAATAGATCATTACTGTTGAATAATTACCCGTTACTTTCACTCTCACATTCACACACTCTTCACAAAGCTACTGCTGAGCACAGCAGCACTATCTTATCTCCCTCACTCCTCGCCCCCCTCCCCACTCCTCAGTTGATGTTAACATTTGACAGCTTTGTGTGTGTGCCGATACAGATTTTTGTCTTTAATTAAAACACTGGAAGGACTTAATTGGACATTACACTTGACCCCCCCCC